>NC_021165.2:53169243-53179456 GCF_000331145.2 Cicer arietinum
CTATCTTCGTTGCTGAGAGGACTCATCAAGAAGAAGTTTTACTGTGATCTTGGAAGAGTTTTGAGATAAACTATGGGTTACAGTGGCTGAGAAATAGAATAGAGAGAGATAGTTTTAAGATTGATAGGCTGAGAGAGCTGGAACATCTGTAAAACAATTTCTAAGATTCTATTGGAAAAAGGCCGAAATCGTTTTGTTTCGGGACTGGACGTAGGTCGTCTGATAGACGACTGAACCAATATAAAATCTTGGTGCCATCTCTCTATCCCTTATCTCTTTACTTTTTATGTTCATATTGTATGCGATCTAATATTTCCGCTGTGTACTTTGTGTATGAATCTTGCATAGTTAATATAGGAATTAAAATTGAACACGTTGGATTTGATCTTAATTCTCTTATTCTTAATCAAAAGAAGTCATACTTTTCCAACAACACTGTCAATTTCGATTCATGATTTTATTCTTGTTTATTCGATTATATTGATATTTTGATTGCTTAAATTGAATTTCAATAGGATTGACTAAATTTATTTGACATAATTTGGTTTTGGTTTCTAATTTAATTGAATTATAATTTTGCGACGCTTGATCGTTAATTGTAATATTTTGATGATTTTGATGCTTAATCCAATCAAAGAAACCAAATTCACATAGGAATGATTACGTTTGTTTGATCAATTCTATAGTCAAATAAGAATAGAATAACAAATTAGATATTAAACTCATTAATAGAATCTGTGATAAGTCTGAAACTCGAATAAGTGGATTAATCGTTTTTCTCATCTGTTAAGTCAAAAATCTAAAAAACCAAGAAATGGCACCAAGAAATTTTTGGTGGTATTTTTATATTTTTTGGATTTTATATGATTGAGTTTTCGATTTTGCACTTCAATTTTCGCATTAGGGACATTGTTGGAATTTTCATAATTGTGATTTTGCATTGCATTGTTATGATGATGCATGACTAGGGCTAGTTTTGTGAATCTTCATTCTCTTGAACCTGAAATAGATAGGACATTTCATTTATGTCGTAGAGTTAATAGAGCTGCTAGTATTAACAAGTTAGAGTCAAATACTGAAATTGACAACTTGTTGCAAAATATGGCTGATGCGAATAATAGAACCTTAAGTCAACTTGCTACACCTAATGTCAATTATAATTCATAATGTATCACATATCCTGAAGTTACTGTACCTTTTGAATTGAAATCTAGTTTTGCAGGTGAGGATCCCCACAAACACTTAAAGGAATTCCATGTTGTGTGTTCTACCATGAAGCCTCAATGAGTCACAGAAGACCATATTAAGCTAAGAGCCTTCCTATTTTCACTCCAAGATGCTGCCAAGGATTGGTTATACTACCTTCAATCAAGTTCTGTATCAAGTTGAAATGATCTCAAGATATTGTTTCTAGAAAAATTCTTCCCTGCCTCATGAGCTACTTCAATCAGAAAAGAAATATGGCATCAGGCATATTAACAGGGAATCATTACATGAGTATTGGGAGAGGTTCAAGAAATTAGTGTCAAGCTGTCCTCATCACCAGATTTCTGAACAATTGCTCATCCAATATTTTTATGAAGGCTTGCTACCTATGGATAGAAGCATTTTGGATGCTGCTAGTGGGGGAACACTTGTCGATAAGACCGCAAAAGTAGAAAGGGCTTTGATTGAGAACATGTCCATTAATTCTCAACAACTTACAACTAGAAACAATTCAACAGTGTTGACAAAGGGTGTGAATGAAATTTAAGCTTCTTCCCACAAAATTTAGAAGGAAAACTTGATGAGCTTATATCTTTAGTAAAAAAATTGGCAATAGGTAAAACCCTAGCAGTGGTCTGTGGTATTTGCATTTCTCCAGAGCATCATTCAGATTCATGTCCTACATTGGAAGAAGATCCAATTGCTGATGCTCCTCAAGCATATGCAACAAATATATATAATCCTCAAGCCAACTATGATCTATCATCTAACGGGTACAATCTTGGTTGGAGATGGGGGAATTCATCTGTACAATAGCAACCTAGGTAGCAGCAGCAGCAAAATATTCCTCAACAGCAAAACAATGCAACTTCATTAGAGGACCTCGTTAAGCAGATGGCTGTCCAGAATCTTCAATTTCAACAAAGAACAGATTCCACCATTCAAAATTTGGAAATAAAGATTGGTCAGCTAGCCACTTAAATCAATCAATTGCAGACTCAGGGGTCAAACCAATTGCCTGCACAGTCAGTAGTAAATCCAAATGCTCCCAATGTCAGTGCAATTACATTGAGGTCTGGGAAAGCTGTTGAAATTTCAAAGGTACTTGAAACTGCAGTGAAAAATAACAAGGTTGCGAAGGATACTTTGATATCTGAAACTGTTGATGTTGAGCAAAATATACCACTTCCTTTTCCTCAAAGGGTAGTGAAGACTAAGAAAATGGACGAGGCATATAGGGATAACGAGATCTTGGATAAATTTAGGAAGGTGGAAGTAAACATTCCCCTCCTTGAAGCAATTAAACAGATTCCAAGATATGAAAAATTTCTAAAAGATTTGTGCACTCACAAGAGAAGGTTAAAAGGTAATGAAAGAGTAAACATGGGGCAAAATATTTCAGCCCTCATTCACCCCATGCCTCAGAAATGCAAAGATCTAGGAACTTTTTCCATTCCATGTTCCATAGGCAATAGTCAATTTGAAAATGCTATGTTAAATTTAGGAGCTTCCATTAATGTTATGCCTACATCTATTTTTAACTGTCTTGCTCTTGGACATTTACAAAGTATAAGTGTTACCATTCAATTGGCGAACATGAGCAATGCTCGTCCTACTGGACTTGTGGATGATGTACTTGTTTGAGTTAATGAATTGATATTTCCTGCAGAATTTTACATTATGAACATGGAGGGAGATAATAAGTCCAATAGGGCGTGTATCATCTTATGCAAACCATTCTTGAAAACTGCTAGAACAAAAATTGATGTGCATGCTGGAACTCTATCCATGGAGTTTGGTGATAACATTGTAAAATTTAACATCTTTGATGCTATGAAACACCCCATGGAAGAGCATTCTATTTTTCAAATTGAATTGCTTGCTGATTTGGTTGATGACACTTACCCCGATATGTTTGCTACTGATTTTCCTTTATTGTCTGGTTTTGATGATACTTATACTTGTGAATTATGTACAAATACTCAATTGTGCTCTATGTGTGCTGAGATCAAAGCTGCCTTGCAGGTTGATCATTATGCTGATATTGATTTTCTACTAACATAATTGATTTTGACCGCCGACTATAGAGCTTAAACCACTTCTTGTAAATTTGAAATATTCATATTTCAAAGGAAATGGCTAGTTACCTATGATTATTTCACCCATACTTGAAGAGGAACAAGAAGATAAGCTGTTGTAGATTTTGAGGAAACACAGGAAGGCAATCTGATGGACCTTGGCTGATATTCCTGGTATTAGCCCATCCATGTGTATGAATATGATACTATTGGAGGACGGGGTAAAATCAGTCAGGTAGCCCCAAAAGTGACTTAACCCATTAGTTCTGGATGTTGTAAAAAAGGAAGTGACATAGCTCTTGCAAGCAAGCTTTATATACCCATCTCTGATAGTCAATGGGTGAGTCTGGTGCAGGTAGTCCCTAAGAAAACTGGACTCACAGTGGTTAAAAATGAAAATAATGAACTTATCCCCACGTGATTAGTATTTTCTCTAACTTGATAGAAAATTGTATTGAAGTTTTCATGGATGATTTTACTGTGTATGGTTCCTCATTTGATGCATGCTTGAACAACTTAGATAGAGTTTTGCATAGATGTGTTGAAACTAGCCTTGTGCTGAATTATGAAAAATGTCATTTTATGGTTGAACAAGGCATAGTTTTGGGACATGTGATCTCTAAAAATGGGATTGAAGTGGATCCTGCCAAGATTGATGTGATTTTGAATTTTCCTTACCCATCTTGCATTCGTGAGATTCATTCTTTTCTTGGCCATGCAAGTTTTTATAGGCGCTTTATCAAGGATTTCAGCAAGATAGCTTTTCCGCTGTCAAATTTGCTACAAAAAGATGTCGGTTTCACCTTCGATGACAAATGCAAAGGGTTGGTAAGGCTGCCCATGCAAAGGGTCGAAATTATGTGTGATGCATCTAACTATACAGTGTGAGCAGTCCTTGCACAAATGGTTGGTAAGGCTGCCCATGTTATTTATTATGCTTCTAGGACATTAGATTCTACACAGGCTAATTATACTACCATTGAAAAGGAACTTTTAGCTATTGTTTTTGCACTTGATAAGTTTAGATCATATTTGTTAGGTTAGAAGGTAGTTGTTTTTACTGACCATGCAACTTTGAAGCTCTTGTTGAAGAAACCAGAAGCAATACCAAGATTGATCTGGTGGATGTTGTTACTCCAAGAATTTGATTTAGAGATTAAAGATAAGAGTAGAGCTGAAAATTTGGTGACAAATCATTTGAGCAGAATAGAAATGGATGAGGAGCCCATCCTCTTTCAAGATGACTTCCTTGATGAGTAATTGCTACAGTTGCATGAGGTAACTCTTTGGTTTGCTGATTTAATTAATTATCTAGTTGCTGGAGTCTTTCCTGTAGATGCATCCCGAACACAAATACACAAACTTAAAAGTGATTCCAAATACTATGTGTGGGATGATCCATATATGTGGAAATTCTTTAGTCACCAGGTGATTAGGCAATGTGTTTCCCACTATGAGGCTCAATCCATTCTTCATTTTTGTCATGTCTCTCAAACCAGAGGACATTTTGGTCCTCAACAGACAACAACAAAAGTCTTAGACTCGGGTTTCTTTTGACCCACTTTGTTTAAAGATGCTATTGAGACTTACAAAACTTGTGAATAGTGCCAAATAGTAGGAACAACAATCACTCGTAGGAGTGAGATGCCTCAATAACCTATGCTTTTCTGTGAAGTATTTAATGTGTGGTGCATTGATTTTATGGGCCCTTTTCCTATATCTTTTGGTTATGTCTATATTTTACTAGATGTTGATTATGTTTCGTAGTGGGTGGAAGCAATACCCACTAGGACTAAAGATTCTAAAGTTGTTGCAGGTTTGATTAGATCAAATATTTTTTGCAGGTTTGGAATACCCCGAACCATCATAAGTGATCAAGGCACTCATTTTTGCAACTGCACCATGGATGCTTTGCTTCGGAAGTATGGAGTTGTGCACAGAGTTTCTACACTTTATCATCCCCAAACTAATGGGCAAGCTAAAGTCTCAAATAGGGAAATCAAATAGATCTTAGAAAAGATGGTGCAACCAAATAGGAAAGACTGGAGCCACCGACTTGAAGAAGCTCTTTGGACTCATAGAACAACCTACAAAACACCAATAGGGATATCCCCTTATCGACTTGTGTTTGGTAAGACATGCCACCTCCCAATGGAAATAGAGCACCGTGCTTATTGGACGGTCAAGAGTTGTAACCTTGAGATGGAGAAAGCAGATTTGGAGAGAAATCTTCAATTGGAACAACTTGAAGAGCTTAGACTTGAAGCTTACAATAAATCTCGCATCTATAAGGAGAAAACTAAGTACTTTCATGATAAGATGATTTCTAGGAAGAAATTTTTCATTGGCCAAAAAGTTTTATTGTTCAATTCCCGTTTGAAAATTATGGTTGGGAAAATTCGATCGAAGTGGATTGGCCCTTTCATTGTTACTAATATTTTACAAACTCAATCTGAACAAAATACAAACAAAATCTATCTGTACCTTAAATCCTACACCCTTAACCTAAACCCTAACCCTTAACCCCTGTACCCTAAACCCTACACCCAAAACCCCAAACTCGTTTTTAGAGTGTGATAGTCATTGTTATAATCAGATTAATATAAGCAACTACCCAAGTTCCAAACCTTTTAAACCTTTGTATTCAAATCCTCTAGTGGTGTTAGTGTGCCTTCAACAATATAGGATTGTCAGATTGTGTTGAGAAGACTTGGCTGGTAGAGTCAACGTGTGTGTGTTCCTCAAAAGTCTGGGATTGTTAAACTGTTTGAGAAGACTTGGTGTTGTATTGTTTTTTATGTCAGATATTGAGATTAAGAACAAATACTAGTCCATTAACAATGTCTTCAAAGATAAATCATCGAAATAAAGAAACCATTAAAAAAAAAAATAAAAAATGGTCTTTAACATCAAATTTGGAGTTCGGAAGTCAATTATGCGTATGGAAGGTAATATCACCCTACAACTCAGGCTTTTTATAAAAACGAATCTAATCATAAAGTAGTATATTTAAAATATACAAAAAAAAAATGAAATATTTTATTATTACGTTTGAAAATAGTGTGATCTTGCTCATACGTATCTCGCGGTTCGATGGTGAAATCAAAGCTACGTAGTTCTTGGGTAGAAAATACGGATGTGTTTATTTCTTTAAAAAAAAATGCATTTGGTTACAATGAAATGATTAGGTAAAAAGAAATTGTTGATTTAGGTTTAGGGTATAGGCTAAGGTTAGGGTTAGGGTTTAAGGTTTAGGGTTACGGTTAGGGTTAGGGTTAAGGGTAAGGTTAGGGTTAGGGTTAGAGTAAGGGTTTAGAGTTTGGGGATGGGGTATAGGGTGTAAGGTATAGGGTTAGGTCCAATCCTTACCCTAAACCCTACACCATAAACCCCAAACTCGTTCTTAGAGTGTGATAGTCATTGTTATAATTAGATTGTTATAACAACTACCCAAGTTTCAAACCTTTCTATTCAAACACGCTAGTGGTTTTAGTGTGCCTTCAACAATTTGTGGTTGTCAGATTGTGCGGAGAAGACTTGACTGGTAGAGTCAACGTGTGCGTGTTCTTCAAATGTTTGGGGTTGTTAAGCTATACGAGAAGACTGGCTTGAAGGGTCAAATGCTTTGTAATTCAAGTTGTTGAATTTGTAGATTAAATTCTTTTGATTGAAATGACTAGATGTAGCCAAGATAGTGGTGAACCAAGATAAATTATTTGTGTCACTTTACTTCTGCATTCTTTCTGAGTGTCACTTTATTCCTACTATAAGTAAATCATCATGTTTGAACCACTTTAATTAAATAATGTAAAAGTTATCAACTTAGACGAACACAATTTAACCCCCATCTCGTATTTGCATGTTGGAATGAGTATTTAGTATTTGGTGTTGTGTTGTTTTTGATGTGAGATATTGAGATTAAGAACAAATACTAGTCCATTAACAATGTCTTCAAAGATAAATAACCAGAATAGAGAAACCATTAAAAAAACCAAAAATGGCATTTGATATCAAATTTGGAGTTTGGGAATCGATTATGTGTAGTGAATGTATTATCACTCTACAACTCAGGCTTTTTAAAAAGATTTTTATGAAAAGAATCTAATAATAAGAGTATATTTAAAATATTGAAAAAAAAAACTGAAATATTTTATTATTATGTTTGAAAAGAGTGTGATCGTGCTCTTACTAATCTCTTGGTTCGATGGAGAAATCAAAATTATGTAGTTCTTGAATAGAAAATACGAATGCATTGATTTGTTTTAAAGAAAATGCATTCGATTACAATAAAATGATTAGATAAAAAGAAATTGTTGATTTAGGTTTAGGGTAAGGTTAGGGTTTGAGGTTTAGGGTTAAGGTTTAGGTTTAGGGTTAGGTTTAGGGTTTAGGGTACATGGTTTAGGGTATAGGGTTTAGGGTTAGGGTTAGAGTTAGGGTTTAGGGATGGGGTATAGGGTGTAGGGTACAAGGTTAGGTCTAACCCTAACCCTTACCCTAAACCCTAACCCTAGACCTTGTACCCTAAACCCTACACCCTAAACCCCGCACTCGTTCTTTGAGTGTGATAGTCATTCTTATAATCAGATTGTTATTTCTTTTAAAGAAAATGCATTTGGTTACAATCAAATGATTAGATAAAAAGAAAGTGTTTATTTAGGTTTATGGTAAGACTAGGGTTAGGATTTAGGGTTTAAGGTTAGGTTAGGTTAGGTTAGGTTAGGGTTAGGGTTAGTGTTTAGAGTTTGGAGTCTACGGTGTAGGGTTATGGTACAGAGCTTAGGATTAGGGTCAGTGTTTAGGGTTTAAATATGGGGTATAGGGTTTAGGGTACAGGGTTAGATCTAACCCTAACCCTAAACCCTGTACCATAAACTCTACACCCTTAAAATAATCCTTAACCCTAGACCCTACAACATAAACCCCAAACGCGCTCTTAGAGTGTGATAATCATTGTTATAAGCAACAACCCAAGTTCCAAACCTTTGTATTCAAACCCTCTAGTGGTGTTAGTGTGCCTTCAATAATCTGAGGTTGCCAGATTGTGTGGAGTAGACTTGGCCGAGAGTCAACGTGTGTGTTCCACAAAAGTATGGGGTTGTTAAGTTGTTTGAGAACACTGGCTTGAAGTGTGAAATGCTTTATAATTCAAGTTGCTGAATTAGTGGATTAATTTCGTTTGATTGAATGGACGAGATGTAACCAATTTAGTGGTGAACCATGATAAATTATGTGTCACTTTATTCCTGCACTCTTTCTACGTGTAACTTTATACCATCCCTAAGTAAATCATCATGTTTTAACCACTTTAATTAAATAATGTAAAAGTTATCAACGTAGACAAACACAATTTAACCCCCTATCTCGTATTTGCATGTTGGAATGAGTATTTAATATTTGGTGTTGTATTGATTTTGATGTGAGATATTGAGATTAAGAACAAATACTAGTCCATTAACAATGTCTTCAAAGATAAATAATCAGAATAGAGAATCCATTAAAAAATAATGGTCTTTGACATCAAATTTGGAGTTTGGGAATCGAATATGCGTAGTGAAGGTATTATCACTCTACAACTCAGGCTTTTTGAAAAGCTTTTTATGAAAATAATCTAATGATAAAACTATATTTAAAATATAGAAGAAAAAAAATGAAATATTCTATTATTATGTTTAAAAAAAGTGTGATCTTGCTCCTACTAATCTCCCGATTCGATGGTGAAATCAAAACTACGTACTTCTTGGATAGAAAATATGGATGCGTTGATTTCTTTTAAAGAAAATGCATTTGATTACAATAAAATGATTAGATAAAAAGAAATTGTTGATTTAGGGTAAGGTTAAGGTTTAGGGTTGAGGGTTAGGGTTTAGGTTTAGTGTTAGGGTTAGGGTCAGGGTTAGGTTTAGGGTTAGGGTTTAGGGTTTAGGGTTTAAGGTTTAGGGTAAGGGTAAGGGTAAGGGTAAGGGTTAGGGTTAGTGTAAGGTTAGGGTCAGGGTTTAGGATTTAGGGTTTATGGTTTAGGGTTTACGGTTTAGGGTATGGGTTTAGGGTATGGGTTTAGGGTTTGGGTTAGGGTTAGGGTTAGTGTTACGGTTAGGGTTAGCCTTAGGGTTAGGGTTTAGGGTTAGGGTAAGGGTAAGTGTTAGGGTTATTGTTAGGGTAAGGGTTAGGTTTAGGGTTAGGGTTAGGGTTTAGTGTTTAGGATTAGGTTTAGGGTTATTGTTAGGGATAGGGTTAGGGTTAGGGTTAGCCTTTGGGTTAGGGTTACGGTTTTGGGTTAGGGTTAGGGTTTAGGGTTACGGTTTTGGGTTAGGGTTAGGGTTTAGAGTTAGGGTTTAGGGTTTAGCGTTAAGGTTAGGGTTAGGTTTCGATTTAGGGTTAGGGTTTAGGATTTTAAGAATTAGGGTTTAGGTTAAGGGTGTAGGATTTAGGGTACATGGTTTAGGGTAGGGTTTAGGGTAAGGGTTGTACCCTAAACCCTAACCCTAACCCTAACCCTACACCATATACCATAGGCTTACACACTAAATCCTGAACCGTAAACAACGTTAACCCTAACCTAACCGTAAACCCTAAACCTAACCCTAACCCTAAACCTTAACCCTTACCCTAATCCTAACCCTAAACCCTAACCATACCATAAACCCTAAACCTAAATCAACAATTTCTTTTTATCTAATCATTTTATTATATCCAAATGCATTTTCTTTAAAAAAAATTAGCACATCGTTATTTTGTACCTAAGAACTACATAACTTTGATTTCTTCATCAAACCGAGAGATACTTAAGAGCAAGATAACACTATTTTCAAATATAATAACAAAATATTTCATTTTTTTTCTCTATTTTTTAAATATACTTTTATCATTAGATTCTTTTTATAAAAAGCATTATAAAAAGCCTTAGTTGTAGAGTGCTAATACATTCC
>NC_021165.2:53179551-53185949 GCF_000331145.2 Cicer arietinum
CCCTACACAATTTAACCCCTATCTCGTGTTTAGGTTTAGGGTTTAAGGTAAGGTTTGGCTTAGGGTTAGGGTTAGGTTAAAGGTTTAGGTAAAGGGTGTCGGGTTGAGGGTACAGGATTTAGGGTTAGGGTTAAGTGTATAAGGTGTAGGGTACAAGGTTTAGCGTTACGATCAATGTATACCTTAACCCTGACCCTAATCCTAAACCTTATACCATAACCTTACACATTAAACCTCAAACCTTAAACCCTAAACGTTAAGCCTAACCCTGACCTTAACTCAAACCCTAACCTAACCCTAAACCATAACCTTAACCTTTCCCTAAATCCTTACCTTTAAACCCGAACCCTAAACCCTAAATTCTAACCCTAACCTTACCATAAACCCTAAACACTAAAGCTAAATCAACAATTTCATTTTATTTAATCATTTTATTGTATCCAAATTCATTTTCTTTAAAAGAAATCAACACATCCATGTTTTCTACCCAAGAACTAAGTAGCTTTGATTTCTACATCAAACCGAGAGATACGTAAGAGCAAGATCATACTGTTTTCAAATATAATAATAAAATATTTCATTTTTTTACTATATTTTAAATATACTTTTATCATTAGATTCTTTTCATAAAAAACATTAGTTGTAGGGTGTTAATATCTTTCCTATGCATAATCTACTCTCGAATTCCAAATTTTTTGTTAAAGACCATTTTTCTTTTTGTTAATGGTTTTTGTATCATGATGATTTACCTTTGAAGACATTGTTAATGGACTAGTATTTGTTCTTAATCTCAATATCGCACATAAAATAAAATAAAAAGCCAAATACTAAATACTCATTCCAACATGCAAACACGAGATAAGGGGTTACATTGTGTTTGCCTAAGTTGATAACTTCTACATTATTTAATAAATTGGTTCAAACATGATGATTTACTTAGGGTAGGAATAAAGTGACACTCACAAAGAGTGCAGGAATAATGTGACACAAATAATTTATCCTGGTTCACCATTAACTTGAATACATCTAGTCCCTTCAATCAGAAAAATCTAATCCACTAATTCAACAACTTGAATTATAAAGCACTTGACCCTCCAAGTCAGTCTTCTCAAACAGCTTAACAACCCTAGATTTTTGAGGAACACACACACGTTGACTCTACCAGCCAAGTCTTCTCTAAACAATCTTACAACCCCATATTGTGGAAGACACACTAACACCACTAGCGGGTTTGAATACAAAGGTTTGAAACTTGGATAGTTGCCTTTAACGATCTGATTATAACAAAGACAATCACACTCTAAGAATGAGTTTAGGGTTTAGGGTTTAGGGTTTAGGGTGTAGGGTTTAGGATACAGTGTTTAGGGTTAGGGTTTAGGTTATACGGTTTAGGGTTAGGATTTAGGGCTAGGGTAAGGGTTAGGGTTAGACCTAAACTTGTACCCTAAACCCTATACCCCATCTCTAAACCTTATATCCCATCCCTAAACCCTAACCCTAATCTAAACCCTAACCCTAAACCCTGTACCATAACCCTAAACCCCAAATCCTAAACCCTAACCCTAACTCTAACCTTACACTAAACTCTAAACCTTAAACCATAACCCTAACCCTAACCTTACCATAAACCTAAATCAACAATTTCTTTTTATCTAATCATTTTATTGTAACCAAATGCATTTTCTTTAAAAGAAATCAACACATCCATATTATCTACCTAAGAACTATATAGCTTTGATTTCTCCATCAAACTGAGAGATATGTAAGAGCAAGATCACACTCTTTTCAAACATAATAATAAAATATTTCATTTTTTTATTATATTTTAAATATACTTTTATCATTAGATTCTTTTCATAAAAAGCATTATAAAAAGCCTGAGTTGTAGGGTGCTAATACCTTCCCTACGCATAATCGACTCCTAAACTCCAAATTTAATATCAAATACCATTTTACTTTTTTTAATGGTTTCTCTATTATGATGATTTATCTTTGAAGACATCGTTAATGGACTAGTATTTGTTCTTAATCTCAATATCTCACATAAAAAACAATACAACACCAAATACTAAAAACTAAATACTCAATCCAACATGCAAACACGAGATAAGGGGTTAAATTGTGTTTTGCTAGGCTGATAAGTTATACATTATTTAATTAAATTGGTTCAAATATGATGATTTACTTAGGATTCGAATAAACCTAAACCCTATACCCTAAACTCTGCACCCTAATCCCTAAACTCTTAAACCTTACTCTAAACCTAAACCTTAGCCCTAAACCATTAACCCTAAACCCTAACCTGAACACTAAACCCTAACTTTATACCCTAACCCTAAACCATGTACCGTAAACCCTACACCCCAAACCCTAAATTATATACCTTATACCCTAACCCAAACCATGTACCTTAAACCCTAAAATCTAACCCTAACCCATTATCATGTACCATAAACCCTACCCCTAACCCCTATACCCTAAGCCAAAACCCTAACCCTAGACCCTAGACCTAACCCTAAACCCTAACCTCTAACCCCTAATAATCCTAACCATATACCCTCAACCTTGTACCCATCCTTAACCCAAATCCTAAACCCCAACACCCTAACCCTAGACCCTAGACCTAACCCTAACCTAAACGATAAACCTTTACTTTAACCCTAAGCCTGAACCCTAACCTCTAACCCCTAACCCTAACCATATACCCTAAACCTTGTACCCATCCTTAACCAAAAACCCTAAACCCCAACACCCTAACCCTAAACTCTAAACCTTGTACCCTAACCATAAACCCCAACACCCTTAACTCTAACAACATAAACCCTTAACCCTAACCCTAACACCTATATTTCCTTAACCATTTATTATTTTCTTAATAATTTTTGTCTTTTTGTGTTTAATATGTATCACCACCTCTTCTGATGTTGTGTGCTCCTACAAAAATTGTTTTGTTTCTCTTATTAAAAAAAGAGCACACTCAAACATACCCTTACCCTAGGGTTAAGTTTTAGGTTTATGGTTTGGGATTTAGGGTTTAGGTTTTATTTTTAGGATTTAGGTTTGGGGTTTACGGTACACGATTTATGGTTAGGGTATAGGGTTAAGGTATAGATTTACGATTTATGTTTAAGGTTAGGGTTTAGGGATGGGGATATGGTTAGGGTAATGTTAGGGATATGGTAATTGGATATATGGTTTAGTGTTTAGGATTTAGGGTTATAGGGTTTATAATTTAGGATTTAGAGTTCTAGAGATACACACATAAGTCTCATGTGAAAATTGTGTGTGTGTATGATGCTTGAAAATAGAATAGTCAGTAAGGTTTAGGGTTTAGGGAATTGGATAACAATAATGAATTGCTATATGTTGCTCAAAATGAGAAAGTTATTGAGAAAATTGGTGATACGATTTTAACCGTACAGTGACAACTATTTATTGTGTAGTAAATATCCTTTCATGAAAATGTCTTAATTAAGTGAAAGGCATAAAAGTGTAATACTTGTTTGGTTAAATATTTTTTCTGGATTGTCGAGTAAACATGCTATCAAGAATGTACCAAATATTTGATATTGGTCCACTTTAGCATGGCCACACACGTTGTACATATCACTCAATCGAGAGGCCTTGTATACAACTCCTATTATCCATGAGGTATGAATAGCAATTGCAACGACATGGTTAGCTAACTTCGTGATGGTATAAAATAGCAATGAAAAGTGGAGGATGTGTGCACTACAATATTTTGGTTCTACGACAACGCCTAAATTTTTATGGTAAAAAAATCATTCTCATAAAGTTCAATAGAGAACGGTTTTATATTTCATTGCAGAAGAACAGTAAATTTTATAATTTCTACAACAACAGCTCAAAACTGTTCTCATTGTTTATTGGTATAATTATGCAACATCTAATAACCGTTCTTGTTTAGGTTTTAATAAAATCATTCTCGTAGCCGAAGTAAAAAAATTTCCCAACTATTTGTTACCCCACAAACACTTTCAGGAAAATTCTTTTTCTTCTCTCAAACTTGTTCTTCTCTTCTTAGCAAACACTTTCGCAAGTTGTGTTCCTCTTTACTCCCTCGTAAACTATGTTCCTCTATTCTCTCGCGTAACTCTCTCACTTTCTCTCTCTCTCTCTCGCACAAAAAAGTAACCTTATCTTCTCTCTCTCGCTTGACCATTCTGGTTTATGAGTGAAAAGGGGAAAAACAAGTGTTGGTGAAAGAAGCTTGTGAATGAACATCGATTAGGATTTTCTCGTGCCTTGTGACACTTATCCCCTTTTCTCGCAACTCTGCAACATCGATTAGGGTTTTCTCACAACTTTATAGCATCAATTACGGTTTTCTCAACTTTGCGCGATGTGCAAAACTTCTACCTCTTGGTGAGGTAATTTTTGGTATGTATTCTCATCCTTGCTCTATTATTGCTCAACCTCTGCATTAACTTGGGTGTTTTTATCTTAATTTTCTATTGACTTGGTCTTGGATGCAGATCATTATTAGGTTGTCTTCATAAGAGCATATATGGATTGACTTATTTGAATTTATCTATTGATATAAGCATTTCTGAGTTTTCAGATAGCATGTCCATAATTTGTTTTCACTTTTTAGCATTTATTTCCATAAGCTATAAATGATAGCTTATGAAAATTATTTATAGCTTATAGATTTTAACATTAGTAATATTATGTGCCACATTCACCAACAAACTAACCATATGACATGTCATTGCAGGTTCTTTGGGAGCTTGATCGCGCCATTGTCTATTATTTGTCTCTCGGAACCAGTGTGACATCAGCTATGGCCAAGTATGTCAGTGGATTGGTCAACTTGTATCGTATAACAGGAGATGACTAGGATACATATGGGATGTCAAAGCTCATTTTGATGAGTCGAGGTGGTTAAATTATTGTATTTTACTTTGAAATATTTGTATCTATGTTTCAATTATGTTGATTCTCAATATGTGATTTGTTGTTCCATCATCGTCAATTAGTTCATTAATTATGAATCACGCATTTTGCAACTGCTAATATGATAGGAGCAAAAAGTTTATTGGGGAACTCATGGCCAAATTTGGATATCATTTAAATTATCATTACGAATAGATATGGCCAGATTTGGATAGCATTACTAACAGATCTTTATTATTTTAATCATTTGGTGGTCAGCAATGTACTTACATACCCAATTCCTTCACTTATTGACTATTCATTTTCTGTGTTTTCTATTTTAGACCTTTTTATTTATTATTTTACATGAAGAATTTTTTAATTAGGAGGAATGCTAGTGATATAGTTTCTAACACAATGTGTTAAATTGTGTTGTTAGCAATATTCTTTTAATTAGATACAAGAAACTTATAGCATTTGGATATTATCTGTAAATATATTTGATTTATGAATATAAGGTTCTATAAGGTTCTTTTAATTAGATACAATGAATTGCTATAAGGTTCTGTAAGAGGTAGTTACAATTACGATTTTCACAAAGTGTTGTTGTTTCGAAAGAAAACCGTTGCGTCAAGCAAAGACAACGCATTAGTTACCCACAAACAAAAAATTGTTCCCGTAGATTACGAAAACGATTTTTATGCGTTGCAGTAGAGAAAAATGTTGTAGTGATAGATTTTCATAATGATTTCACTAATATTAAATTATATTCATGTTTATATACAATGTGTGGTTTATAGCAATTCACCATTTTTACCTAAGTAACTAATATGTGGGTGATTTGGTGTAACTTTATGATGATCTCTATAATTCTATGCAAATTTTCTCCTCTATTACAATATCATTATTAAACTAAAGATTGAAAAAAACAAGCCTTGTATAAGTCAATTATCATTGTTTGATACTATAATAAAAATAGAGCAAAAATGTCCTTAGTATCTTAAATTCAATCATGCATATTCATAAGAATAGTCCAAAGAGACCACTCTTCTCATACAACAGAGTTAAATCTCATTCAAATAACTCATATTTCTTTGTGTAGATTTGTGTATGTCTAATTACTACCTTCAAGATCACCATCATATAGCTAACACTTCATTGCATTAGATCATATAATTTCTCACGTAAAATAATAAATAAAAATATTGTTGACAAATATAATTTAAAAAATTAATAATTCATTGAAATTTGTTTAGCAAAAAATTTTCAAAATCTTAATGGTATGAACTAATATTTGTAGGACACCGATTAACATGAAATTTTTTATTTATGTTTCTATGACTTGATTATGTGAATAGATGAGATCAATTGACACCAAAGTGTCACAGTTTAGTTTAACATCAAATCTCATTTATTCATTTTGTTCAATCCAAAGGTCTAAAATAATCACTAAAATAATTCAGATATTCAAATAATTTATGATTTATCTTGCAATCTTTCCC
>NC_021165.2:53185959-53193123 GCF_000331145.2 Cicer arietinum
TCTTTTTTATCATCAACTAAATAGAATTAAACATCAATTTATCATCATAAATTTGTTACAATCTAGTCAATATCATTTCTTGTTTGATACCCCTATTTCTTTTATCCGCTATACCCAAATTTTGTTTACCATAGGACATTTTTAAGCAAGAGATAATAATGACTCAAATTAACAAAACTCAACACGTTTCGTTTCAAAGTGGTGGAAATAAAATACTAGAGTTTAATGAATTCATGGCTGGTGATCGTAAAAAGTGGAAAATTTATAGTAACAAAAAATTTGTACATTTTGAAACCATGACTTGTGACCAAAATCTTGTACAAATTTGATTTGTAGAAATAGAAATGTCAATGTTATTTTCAAATAACACCACTTGTTTATGGAGGATTTTGTTTGCATTCCCTATTAGCAATAGCAAGTGGGTTGATTTCAAACACATATATCTAGAAATTAAGAAAATCAAGGGTTAGAAAAACTTATTGATATATTTTGGCAAAAGATTTCATCCATAAATAACTGTTAAAGTATGAGATTTGAGATGTTCACCAACAATATTTTGTAATCTTTTATTTTATCTTTAATTTTATTTTGTTGTCCAAGTTACCTATGCGTAAAGTATGGTGACCCATACTTGTTGGAGTGGTTTAAGACTTTGTAATCATGGTTAGGTGACAGATCACTATGATGTCCTACTGTTTTTCTCTTTTCTGTTTTTATATATTGTATTAGAAACAATATTTTAAAGTGAATGAAAGTGATTTATGTTTTTGAATTTAAAAGAGACTAACAATTGGTATCTAGAGCCTCTTTGTTCTTGAAGGGCCTATGATTTAAAACCACATAAAATCCAGCATACCAATTTTTTTACAGAAATAGAATACCCATTTAAAAAGAAAAAATCACTAGAAAAGAAAATTAAAAAAACTTGTTTTCTTGATACCCAACCTTTTTTTTCTTGATGGCTTCTAACAATATTGCACTACCAGCACCTCCTGTATTTACAGGAAAGAATTATGAAATCTGGTCTGTAAAGATAAGGACTCAATTGAGAGCATATGATCTTTGGGAGGTGGTGGAAACAGCTACTGAACCACCACATTTGTAAGAAAATCCAACTGTTGCTCAAATGAGATACCGCAGTGAGCAAGTTGCTAAGAGAGCTAAGGCTCTTACCATCCTTCACTCTGCTGTGAATGATGATGTTTTCATGAGAATCTCACACTTGGAGACAACAAAACAAGTTTGGGAGAAGTTGGAAGAAGAGTTTTTTGGGAATGAAAGAACCAAGCAAATGCAGGTTCTTAATCTCAAAAGAGAGTTTGAAGCCTTGAAGATGAATGAAGCTGAAACCATACATGATTTCATGACCAAAGTTATGAAAGTTGTAACCCCAATTAGATTGTTGGGGGAAGAATTTCTTGATAGTAGAATTGTAAAAAAAAGTCTTGGTGGTTTTACCCAAAAGGTCTGAATCCAAAATTTCTTCACTTGAAGAGTCTAAAGATCTTTCTAAGATAAGCTTAACAGAGCTTACAAATTCTCTTCAAGCTCAAGAGCAGAGAAGACTTCTTCGACAAGAGGAAGCAACATAATCAGCCTTACAAGTCAAACACAAAGAAAAAGCCATAAAAGTCAAAGATGAAAAGAAATTTGATGGGCAGCGTTATGGAAAAGATACAAAGAAGAAAGAAAGGTTTCCAAAGTGTGGAATCTACAAAAGAACTAGCCACAAAGAGATTGATTGTTGGTACAAAGGAAAAACACCACCACCAATACAATGCAGATATTGCAACAAAAATGGACATATTGAGAGGTTATGTAGGCTGAAACAGCAGCAACAAAATCAACAAAGTCACACTTCTGGAATCACTTGGAGGATGGTAGCGAAGAACTCTTGTTCATGGGCAAGACTACAAAAAGTTTGGAGGATGGAGACACTTGGTTTCTTGATAGTGGATGCACACAACACATGGCTAGCAAACCAGATTTTTTTTCGGAGCTCAAACTTGCTACAGGGTCTGTAAAGATTGGAAATGGAGAAAAAGTTGCCCATGGGTAAAGGAACGGTGAAAATTTATACTGCAACAGGTACTAAATACATTTCTGATGTTCTTTTTGTGCCTGAACTTGATCAAAACCTGTTGAGTGTGGGTCAAATGATACAAAACGGCTACTGCTTTTTATTTAAAGAAGGAAGTTGTGTGATTACTGATGTTAATAATTATGAATTATTTGAAATAGATATGAAAAAAAAAGTTTTCCTATTAACTGGAATTTAGTTTCTGAACATGAATGTAAATTGAGTAAGGCTGAACTTGATTCTAAGCTTTGGCATAAGAGGTTTGGCCATTATAATTTGAAATCTATTCAATTTGCTCAAAAGAAAAAGTTGGTCAAAGACTTGCATAGTATTCAAATGTGCTCAGAAGTGTGTGAAGGTTGTCAACTTGGTAAGCAACATAGATTGCCTTTTCCAAGTTCAGCTACACGGAGAGCAAATAAAAAACTTGAATTGGTTCTCTCAGATGTTTGTGGACCTATGAATACTACTTCACTCCATGGTAACAAGTTTTTCATTCTTTTTATTGATGATTTTACAAGAATGACTTGGGTTTATTTTCTTAAACAGAAAACTGAATTTTTTTTTCTGTTTTTAAGAAATTTAAAGCCTTAGTTGAAACCCAAAGTGGCTATTTTTTGAAGAAACTCAGAGTTGACAATTGGAAGGAGTTTGTTTCTACAGAATTTAATAAATTTTGTGATGAGCTTGGTGTCGAGCGCCAACTTACAGTCAGCTACTCACCCCAACAAAATGGAGTTTTTGAGAGAAAGAATAGATTTGTCCTTGAAATGGCTAGATGCATGATTTTTGAGAAGAAATAGCCAAAGACTTTTTGGGCAGAGGCAGTAAACACTATTGTGTATCTCCAAAATCGACTTCCTACAAGGGTTGTAGAGGGAATGACACCTATTGAGGCTTGGGGAGGCATCAAACCTTCTATCAAGCATCTAAGGGTGTTTGGTTCATTGTGCTACACTCATATACCAGAAATGAAAAGAACCAAATTGGATGAAAAGGATGAAAGAGGAATTTTAATAGGCTATAGCTCAAAGTCTAAGGGCTATAAAGTCAATGGAATTGATTCAGAAAAAATTTCCATTAATAAAGATGTTATAGTGGATGAAAATGCATATTGGAATTGGGAGACCTCTCAAGTTAGTAGGCATTCAACTTTGCCTTCGTTTGAGAGCACATTGGAAGATCAAGATGAAGAAGTTGATGATGACTTCGCTGTAAAAGGTACCCGACCTCTTTCAGAGATTTATCAAAGATGTGACAGTGTTGTCCTTGAACCTACTAATTTTGAAGATGCTAGTAAAGTTGAGGAGTGGAACCAAGCTATGAAAGAGGAGATGGCCACCATTGAAAAGAACAAGACATGGCAGCTAGTTGACGATCCTAAAGACAAGCATGTCATTGGAGTTAAATGGGTCTATAGGATAAAGATAAACCCTGATGGATCTATCAACAAATACAAGGCCAGACTTATGGTCAAAGGCTATGTTCAACAATCCGAAATTGATTACACTAAAACCTTTGCACCGGTAGCAAGAATGGACACTATTCGAATTCTTGTAGCATTGGCTGCACAAATGAAGTGGAAAATTTGGCATCTAGATGTCAAATCAGCATTTTTGAATGGAAAGCTTGATGAAGAGATTTATGTTGTTCAACCTGATGGTTTTTTAGTGAAAGGAAGAGAAGAAATGGTGTATAAGCTTCATAAAGCTTTGTATAGGCTAAAACAGGCCCCTAGAGCTTGGTACAGCAAAATTGATAGCCACTTTCACAATCAAGGCTTCAGGGGGAGTGAAAATAATGCAACTCTTTATGTAAGAAGGTTGCTGGATGGTGGTTCTTTGATTGTCTCTTTGTACATTGATGACTTGCTAGTAACAAGCAATAATCAACAAGAAGTACAAAAACTTGTGGAGGACATGAAAATCAGTTTGAGATGTCTAGTTTAGGAGAAATGAACTACTTTCTAGGCTTGGAAGTGTATCATTCTGAGGATGAAATTTTTCTGAATCAAGAGAAGTATGCTCGTGAGATTTTGAAGAAGTTTAGAATAGAAAGATGCAAATTTGTCCCCACTCCTTTGGTGTCAAATTTGAAGTTGTCAAAGGAAGATGAAACTGAAAAAATTGATGCTTCTCTTTATAGAAGCTTGATTGGAAATCTACTTTATCTTACTTCATCTAGACCTAACCATATGTATGCAACAAGTCTACTCTCAAGATTTATGCAGAGTCCTACCAAGACACATTTTGCTGCAGCAAAAAGGGTCCTTAGATATGTTAAAGGCACTACACACTTTGGAATATGGTACAAACCAAGTGAAAATGGAAGTTTGATAGGCTATGTTGATAGTGATTGGGCTGGAAATATTGATGACATGAAGAGTTCTACAGGTTATGCTTTTTCCTTAGGCTCTGGCATGTTCTCATGGAACTCAAGGAAGCAAGAAATTGTAGCTCAATCCACCGCTGAAGCAGAGTATGTAGCAGCAGCTGCAACAACAAACCAAGCTATTTGGTTGAGGAAAATCCTACTTAATTTGGGAATACAACAGCTGGAAGCAACCTTGATTTATTGTGATAGCAAATCAGCAATTGCTATTGCTGAAAATCCAGTTCAACATGGAAAGACCAAGCATATTCAAGTGAAGTTTCATGTTATATGCGAGGCTATAAAAAGTCAAGAGATCAAGCTCGCTCATTGTTGTTCGGACTCTCAAGTTTCTGATATATTGACCAAATCTCTTCCAAGAGTTAAGTTTGAAAGGTTTAGAATGTTGCTTGCAGTGTCCATCAAAAATCTCAAGGAAGAGTATTAAAGCATGAGATTTGAGATGTTCACCAACAATATTTTATGATCTTTTGTTTTATCTTTAGTTTTATTTTGCTGTCCAAGTTACCTCTGCGTAAAGTATGGTGACCCATACTTATTAGAGTGGTTTAAGACTTTGTAATCATGGTTAGGTGACAGACCACCATGTTGTCCTACTGTTTTTCTCTTTTCTGTTTTTATATATTGTATTAGAAACAATATTGTAAAGTGAATGAAAGTGATCTATGTTTCTAAATTTAAAAGAGACTAACAATAACAACACCTATTGTGTTGTTGCTGCCAAACAAAGAGAGATCGAGAGAAATTTATAATTATTTACTTATATTTAGATGATAAAAAGAGTACAAAATCTACTATTTTAGTAAATATTGTAAGAGAAATAATTAAGTATTTGAATATTTTAATTATTTTAGTGATTATTTTAAGCCATTAAATTAAACAAAATGAATAAATGAGATTCGATGTTAAACTAAACTTTGGGACCATAGTGTCAATTGATCCCATCCCCTACGTTTTTTTTTTTTTTTGGGTCTTAGATCCCATCCCCTACTTTAATATTCTTTACTATTGACTAATAGCAAAGATAAGTCTCTACTATATGTTTCATTCTCTAGATAGTTGTGGATTCCATAAGGGATTAAATAGGGTACTGTTATGAAATTATTAATGGAGAAATAAATACAAGTTTTTGTTCCATATAAAATAATTTTGTTCCATATAAAATAATATTTTGCATTAATTAAAAGTTTCACAATTTGTGTATTCTAACGTTAAACACCAATTGATGGAGTTCCTCTAAAAATAAACAAGGAACTTAAGAGTGTTAAAAATAATGTGCATGGAAGAAAAAAAAAGTATAAAATTAATGTGTGAAAAAGATGAAAATAAATAAAATTTATTCTGATTTAGTTCTTATAAGATTTTATTTTTTTGATATTCTGTCCATGTAAATACATTTGTTCTGTTTTTCATCCATGTTCTTTTGTTTCCTTCCATGGAAAATTGATTTTTATTGAAATTGGTCCTTGCAATTCTTTATATTATCAATAATTGAGGGATTAAAATCAAATATTATATATATATATATATATCAATTATAGGTAATTATTCCCTTAAAAAACAATTTTACAAACACTAAAATCAAACAAAATCATATATTTAAATCAATAAATAATTATTTAGAGAGACTAGAAAAAATAAATACTTATTTTTAAAACTATTAGTCTCTTCTTTAACCAAATCAATGACATCCGACTTTGTCCAAATTAAAAGTACAAGGAATTCAAATAAATATTTTTTTTTCAAGCAAAAGTGAGACTTTAAGAGGTACGACCAAACCCATCAAAAGAATAATCTTAGATGCCTTTTAGGCATATAAGACAACCACGCCAACCATAATAAGCGACACATATTTGTTTAATTTCCTACGTTACTAATAAACCACCCTCATATTAATATTTTGGTGTAGGAAAGAAGATAGTTTCAGTTTGCCAATGTCTCCTAGAATAACATTTTGTATGTATACCGCCAGCCAACCGCAACACAAATAACATACCTTACTGTAATACTTGGTATTTACTTCACCCTAAAAAATCCAACGTGGATTTTTACAATAATAATCTTCCATTTTGGACAACTATTACCAATATTGTGTAATTAACATTCTTCTTTGATCCATATTACTAATCCCTATTGTGCTGCAAGCACATCAACTGCATTAAAATCCTTAACAAGCTTGTTTACTTTCAAATTAAATATACCAAACACCTTATTTCCACCATATCAATTTCTGTCAATATTTTTAATTTCTCCATTAATACATAACCTTTCCACTCATTTACGTGAAATGATAATCATAAATCCTCTACAAATATTTTCAACTCTTTGTGATCCTTCCCAAACCATATAAACTTCTTTATGAGGATTGTTAAATCAACCAGCTCCAACTTGTTAATAAATTGATTGAATTTCCTCCAGTTCAGACCTATTCACATATGTTGCAACACCTTTTAGTTCCTTATTAGACAATACAACATTAGAATCTCCTATAGTGCACCACTCTTTCTTGTCTAACCCCATTTTAAACACATATAGAGCTTTCAAATGAACCGACGAAGCTCGACACAATTTCATTCAAGTGTGCCAGAGTACATACACGTGACAATGAAGCCCGACCCATTTTATAATGAGCTACATATATTTAAGTTTGGCCCGACCATTGTGAGTCATGAGGGCTAATGGGCTATCCCGAC
>NC_021165.2:53193133-53268037 GCF_000331145.2 Cicer arietinum
AAAATATATTACAATATTTTTTTACTAATGAAAATATATTTATTCATTCACATTGATAGAGTGCAGCACATACAACACAAATTTAAAATCACTAAAGATTAAAATGAATGTACCTGTGAACAAACTTGCAACATCCAAGTTAATATCATATAGTGGTAAAATGCCTACAAATATTTTGACATAATCAAAGTACCTGGAATACTCATGTCGGATCTATAGCATTGAAGATCAAACCATTGATTGAATCTGAAATGCCTCAAGTTGATTTGTCAATATGAACCACAAAATTAAACTAAACGGGGAATCAGAAAACGTTGCACCAAGACGACAAATAAAAAAACATCGCAAGTCGACAACAAACACATGAAAAGTTGCAAGAAAAAAGAAAAAATCAAATTTATGTTAGAACCATCTTTGTAATTTAGCCTAGTAATATTTATGAACATCAAAAACTTGATTTTACTAAGTTAGAAGTTTTAGAAGACTAGAAAATAGTCTAGTAAATGTTCTAATGGTTGGAAGAAATCGATTTGAATTAGTGGATTAAATCCTTCAGAGTTTAGACATAGCTACTGTGTTGGTGATAAACTAAGATAAATCGGTTTTGTGATGTCTCTTCCTTATCTGTTTATTTTTGTGTTAAATTTATTTTATTAAAATTGTGTTAAGTTTAACCAGAAATATTTTTAAGATATATATTTTTTTTAATTTTAAAAATACAATTCAAACCCTCATTTCTTGTGTTTTTCAACTTTAACAATGTTGTTGTAATTTGGGACAATATTATTGTTGATTTTGTGAATTTATGTATTATATATTACTCATTTTCTCCTTTATTATAAGATTAACTTTTGAGATCCTCGTCGCTTAATATAAATCTTTTTTCTTTTCAAGAGTAATATTTTTTCTGACATAAATCAATTTTTGAATATCATGGGTCCAAATTGAATTCTTAAACATTAGTATTGTGTTTTGCTGTTATGCTTAGTCTTATGAAGAAGGTATTTAATATCTCATAAACAACATTGTGTTATGTCTGTAACACCCTATTTTTTATACCCTAGTAGTTTTGACCTCACTCAAACTTTTGATATTCTATTAGTTGATGTCTTGATAGGCCTATTCATTTTGAACGTTTTTTGTATTGGGAAGTTTTTCTTTAAAGCCTTGGTAAGACTTTAAAATAAGGCAATTTGTTGTCGAAGAAATGTGTGAGATTGTGAAGTGTGGAGATTGTGACAAAATATTCATTATGGATATTCAGGATCATATTTGTTGATAAATTATTATGATGGAAGAACTCGACTCAAGATGATGATATTATAAATGGAAGGTTAAGACTTATAGAATCGAGATACCAAAGTATGATATGAGAGATCACGTATAGTTGCATTATGATTGTGAAAAGTTTATTGTTGTGTACATGGATGTATGAGATTGATTGTTCGCCAAAATCGCAATGGAAATTATTATTATTATTAATGCTAGCACGACATGATTATTATTTGGGCCAGTACTAACTACACTTGACTTATTACACTTAGACTTCCCATAAAGTCTAGTGTATGATCTTTGACCTCACTTAACATAGTGAAAAAATACAAAATATGATAGTTAAATTGAGTTTTAAAATAATTTATTTAAACTCAGTTTTATAAAATCATTTTTATAAACAATAAAAGTTCAAAAACTTTTAAAAGTTGCATACTTAAAATAAAAGAGAGTGGAGAAATGGAAGATTAACACAAAATATTTACATTGATTTATTATCTATATGAGAGTTAGTCTAATCTATTCAACATGAAGGATCTACTAAAAGTAACACAAACCAAAATCATCAGAGTGTACAATCATAATACTGACTTTATTTTAGTCTTCTCAAATTTGACTTTGTACAATTAAACCTTTAATGAACATATTACATGTAAGACCCATAATTTTAAAGTACACTTTATGTATTTTATATGTTTTGGATTTTGGCTCGGAGGCTTTTTAGCCAAAGTTAATAATATTATGGAGTTTATAGGATCAAAAAGTTATTTTGACACCGTTTAGAATTACTCGTCGATAAATAAATTTAAATTAAGTGCGGTAAATCCTTTACGGAGAATTTAATGCGTTACAGGTGAAATGGTAATTTTCTTTCTTCAAGACTAGTAACCCAAGGTTGGGTGAGTGTTAGAACAAGGATTTCGCAACTCCACTCTTCCTCTTTGATTCGAAAACGAAGAAAAACGGTATTTGAGATTCAAACACAAACCCCTCCGTTTCTTCTAGATCCAAGCTTCATTTCGCGAAGAGTTAGAAGGGAAAGTTGCTCACTACCACGCCACGGTGCTAGGGGACCAATTTGGAGGCGACGTTGCGAGCGAAGATTTTACCGAATTTACTCACGGTGCTGTAATCGTACGTTAGAGCTAACGTTAAGGTAAGGGCTCCTTCCAAACTTTTAGTTTGCATCTAGGGCCTTATCTGTGGTTGTGTGGAAACGAATTTTGTTAGGATTGGAGTATTATTTTGGGAAAAATGAATTTACCTCACGTATGTAAGATTTTGAGTAAATGAAACTTGTGTGTTTTGAGTAGTGGATTGTGTCGATTTGTGTTCGTTGTTTTTGACATGCTCTTAATTGATATTGATGAAATTTGATATGTGTATGGTTGAATCTTGTGAATAAATGAATTGATGTGTTTTGATGTGGGTTGAAAGTATGTTTGAGTTTGTTTTTGTGTGGAATTTGAAAACCATTAAGTTAAACGAGAATTAAGAATGGGGAATCTCTTAATGTCTTGTTTACTTAATGTGTGTCTGTTTGTGAAAAACCGTTTAAGTTAACTGGGCGTTAAGAATGGGGAATCTCTTAATGTCTTGGTTACTTAATGTTTGTTTTGAAAATCGTTTAAGTTAAATGAGAATTAAGAATGGGGAATCTCTTAATGTCTTGGTTACTTAATGTTTGTTTTGAAAATCGTTTAAGTTAAATGAGAATTAAGAATGGGGAATCTCTTAATGTCTTGGTTACTTAATGTTTGTTTTGAAAATCGTTTAAGTTAAATGAGAATTAAGAATGGGGAATCTCTTAATGTCTTGGTTACTTAATGTTTGTTTTGAAAATCGTTTAAGTTAAATGAGAATTAAGAATGGGGAATCTCTTAATGTCTTGGTTACTTAATGTTTGTTTTGAAAATCGTTTAAGTTAAATGAGAATTAAGAATGGGGAATCTCTTAATGTCTTGGTTACTTAATGTTTGTTTTGAAAATCGTTTAAGTTAAATGAGAATTAAGAATGGGGAATCTCTTAATGTCTTGGTTACTTAATGTTTGTTTTGAAAATCGTTTAAGTTAAATGAGAATTAAGAATGGGGAATCTCTTAATGTCTTGGTTACTTAATGTTTGTTTTGAAAATCGTTTAAGTTAAATGAGAATTAAGAATGGGGAATCTCTTAATGTCTTGGTTACTTAATGTTTGTTTTGAAAATCGTTTAAGTTAAATGAGAATTAAGAATGGGGAATCTCTTAATGTCTTGGTTACTTAATGTTTGTTTTGAAAATCGTTTAAGTTAAATGAGAATTAAGAATGGGGAATCTCTTAATGTCTTGGTTACTTAATGTTTGTTTTGAAAATCGTTTAAGTTAAATGAGAATTAAGAATGGGGAATCTCTTAATGTCTTGGTTACTTAATGTTTGTTTTGAAAATCGTTTAAGTTAAATGAGAATTAAGAATGGGGAATCTCTTAATGTCTTGGTTACTTAATGTTTGTTTTGAAAATCGTTTAAGTTAAATGAGAATTAAGAATGGGGAATCTCTTAATGTCTTGGTTACTTAATGTTTGTTTTGAAAATCGTTTAAGTTAAATGAGAATTAAGAATGGGGAATCTCTTAATGTCTTGGTTACTTAATGTTTGTTTTGAAAATCGTTTAAGTTAAATGAGAATTAAGAATGGGGAATCTCTTAATGTCTTGGTTACTTAATGTTTGTTTTGAAAATCGTTTAAGTTAAATGAGAATTAAGAATGGGGAATCTCTTAATGTCTTGGTTACTTAATGTTTGTTTTGAAAATCGTTTAAGTTAAATGAGAATTAAGAATGGGGAATCTCTTAATGTCTCGTTTACTTATGTATGTTTTGGTAAATCGTGCAGACTCGTGATAGGTGGCACCTTGGTAAACGGTACGGGCCCGTGATAGGCAGTACGTTTACGATTTACGTTTGGTAAGTTGTGCAGACCCGGGATAGGTGGCACCTCGGTAAACAGTACGGGCCCGTGATAGGTAGTACGTTTACGACTTACGTTCCTTAGGGAATTGTGTTTGTCCGTGAGAGACTGCACATGTGTTTGTCCGTGAGAGACTACACCCTGTTAAATTGTGAATTGTTGGTTCATTTGGTATGTGTAGTAATTGTGTTATAAGTGTTATGTTTTGGAATTTGGTGATAACATGTTTGCTTGCAATACTATTTTGAAACTAATGATGTTGTAGCGATTGCGTTATCAGTGCTAAGTGTTAGGATTTGAGATTATGTATGAATGTGATTGAGTTAGTTATGAATTTTTGGAAAAATGATGAGGGAAATCGATTTCCCAATCGATTGGATGAGTTGCAGGAAGTTCACTATTTTAACCTAATCGATTTGCCAATCGATTGTATAAATATATCTTTCAAAATCTTTTAAGAAATCGATTTGGAAATCGATTGGTAGAGAGGCAGGAACTCAGCAAAACTGCCAAAATCGATTTGGAAATCGATTTGGCAACACAGGGACTCATCAAAACTGACAAAATCGACTTAGAAATCGATTTGGTCATGCAGAAACTCAGCAGAACTGACCAAATCGATTTGGCAATCGATTGGCTCAGCAAAAGTCCTTATTTTGAGTTAGATAATCGATTGCTCAATTGATTTATCAATGCTTTGGTCAGTTATGTATTACTTGATGGTTTGAGAACTTCATTTTGAGTTCATTGTTAATTGGCAAGCATTATATGAACTTTTAGCATATGGAAAATCCTTTTAAGGTGCATGCTTAGTTGAAAGGTTATTTTGTGCATTTAAAACTTAAATGTTATGTGTTACCTGTTAATTTCGGTTGGTGACCCTTTACAATTATTGTGGAAATCTGGGCTTTGCCCTCAGATGAGAGTCAGGACGATCCTACAGGTTCGTACCCTACGGACGGGAATGGAGATGAGAACGCTTGACTACAGCTACGTTAGGAGGATCTCACGGGCCGCGTGGAGATCACTCAGGGTGTTTAGTGGTTTTGTATAATGATCAGACTAGGTTGACACAGAGGGAACGGATGTCTTTCCTTTGGGTTGCGTTTACTTTTAATCTGGAAGACTGTACTACTCTTGTTATGTAAATATTTTGAATTCATGGATTGAGAACTTTTTCCGCTGCTTGAAAATTATAATGACTTAATTACTTATCCAAAGGTGTTGCCTTGTTTATTTCTCTGTTTTATTTTAATTTCTTTTGAAAAAAAAAAATATACCCTCGCTTTGAAAAACGGGGTGTTACATTACACTACAATAAAATCAAAGTTTTGTGGCGGCCAAAAACCCTCACAAAGAGAGGAAATTGGCCACCAGCCACAAAATTGTGACGGAAAAATCCGCTACAAATTTTTTAGGGCTTAGGCCGCTACAAATGATAAACTATTTAAAAAAGTAAGCGTTTGTGAAGGCCAAGACTGTCAAAAAATTTGTCTTTTCGTTAGCTCTACTCCCTCCATACTTATTTAATGAAATATTACCCGAAGACAAAAGTCCCTCAAAAGTATTATTAATTGGTGTTGGAGACAACATGGTTTGAAATTGTTATTCATCTTCAAGTACACCACCACTAATCGACGGAGTCATAGCTGGTTGAGGTTGATTTAAATCTGGTTTGATCAAGTCAGTTGTTGGCATAGTTGGTTGGTATGCTGCTTAATCTGCTTGAGGTTGAGAAAACTGTTGTGAAAATGACGGAACATACTGATAATTATTAAAATATTATTATTTTTGAACATTGGTTGTTGTTTTTGCTGGAAGGCGAAGTTTGGAGAATCCTGTTGTTGCTGCTGGAAATTTGGAGACGGTTGCTGCTGAGTATAAATTTTACAATTTGGAGGCGGAGTTTGGAGGATCCTGTTAAATATAAATTTTATAATTTAAATATTTTACTAGTACTTTTTTTTAACAAATCTTACTAATATTAAAGTTTAAAAATAATATTATACTAAATTTTAAATATAATATATTAATCTACATTCTAAAATAAAATATTAAGTCTAAAAATATTTTATAACCATATAACAATAATAATTATATAAATTAATAATCTATAGTTAAAATGCATTACATACTAACTTGATGTCGGGTAGTGTTTGACTTGAAGCTTACAAACAAGTAACAATTCTTCACAGTAAACACAATAGCACCAATGTCAAAATAAAAATTAAATAATATTCATCAGATAAATAACTTCAAACCAAAAATAACATTAAAAAACAAAATATAAAACAAAAACTTACCGAAATTCAACAGAGAAGGTAGAGAGAAAAGTTGGAGAAAAAATATTTGTAGAGAGAAGGTGGAGAAAAAATTTAAAGATAAGGTAGATAAAAAATTTAAAGAGAATGTAGAAATGAAAAATGAAAGGAAGAGTGATATTGATAGAAGAACAATAGAACTCTATGGCGGTCAAAGCAACCACAACATTGGACTTTTGTGGCAGCCAAAGCGGCCGTAAGTGCCAACAGTAATGTGGGCCTTTGTGACGGTCTTTGTAGTCAGAAATGACTGCCTTTGTGGCGGCTAAAGCAGCCATAAATACCAACGGTACACCGGACCTTTGTGGCAGCCTTTGCAGTCACAAACGACTGCTTTTGTGGCGGCATTTGCAGTCACTAACGAATGACTTTGTGGCGGCTTTTGCCTTCATAAAAGTGTGATATTCTGGCGAGCTAAGCTCTCACAATGGTCTAACGTTGTGATTTGTGAGGGTATAGACCCCTACAAAATTATGTTGAAATTCAAAATCATTGTGGGGGCTTTTTCAACCCCAAATAATAACCACTTTGAATTTTAGTATTTGTGGTAGATTTTTCGGTCAGTAATTTATGAGGGTTTTTTTCATCCACAAAATATTTTATATGTGGTCACAAAATAAATGTTTTTTTTTGTAGTATTACTTCTAGCTAGGCTGAGGTATAAGTTTACAAAGTATTTGAAAAATACAAGTTTTTACGCACAATAGAGATGATAAAAATAAATAAGTACTACAATGAAATAACTTTCAATAGAAAGAATTTGGAAATTGAACATGTTCACTGAATCTCATATATTTTCTCTTATCTTGGGGTTTTGCACTTATGAAAATTTGTCCAAAGGCTACAAAGTGCATGTAAATAATTGTGCAAAAAGATATTTTTGGAGTTATACAATAGTTCCACTTTATTGGTAATAAAGGCTGCTATTTATAGCAAGGAAAAAGATTCCATTAGGGCAAAATTGTGACCTTTAACGAGGTGTTCAATCCTTAACGTCTTTTAGGTGATATGAACACAACTTGAATAGTCTTCATCTATTCATGTACGATTTGTGTTCTTATCTTACAAATCTTTGTACTTTTATTCCTTTAATTGATGACATGATCTGTCGTGTAGCTGTAATGACACAAAGTCAAACTAGAAGTACTAATAACCCGTTGATCCAAGGAAACTATTCACAAGACGCACATATGCAAAGACTAGCTAAGTTATCAATCACACAATCAACACAAAGATTGAGTTTCATAATATAAATGGTAGGAAGATAATGTTGATGATGGAGGCGGATATATAGCAGGAAGGATTAAATAATTTACCATAAAATAGTGAGTTTTATATAAAAAATAAAAAAAAAAATAAAACTACGGTAATGGGTTGACATAAAGGTCTATTATCGGAGAACTCTTTTAAAATTGACTTAATTGTATTTTTTTAGTTCTCTTATGTTATTACATATATAATTTTGTTTTTAATATTTTTAATTTCACAATTTCAATTTGTCTAATTATTTAATTTTTAAAATTGAACATACTATTACAATTCTTGATTTAAATAATTGATAACATAAAAATAGAGAAAAATAAATTAAATAATAGGCTTGATTGTAGTTTTAGTTCCTCTATTTATACCGATTCACGAAATTGGTCCTCCTATTTTAAAAGTCGACAATTTTGATCACTTTTTCTAAATTTTAACTAAAAAATGATGATGTGAGATGGTTTAAATAATTAACATATGATATGATGATGTAGAGTGATTAACACTCATGAAATTAAAATAAAACGCGGTGAAAACTTAACTTTCAACTTCAGAATTTTTTATATTTTTAATTTAATTAATGACATATGAATAATTAATGCATCTAGATAGTTCTATATCATAAAACAGTGTATCACGTCATTTAAGATATATTAAATCGTTATTGTTTTAGTTCTAAAATCTGATAGAGAGACAAAACTGTCGACTTTTAAAATGGAAGGACTAACTCTGTAAATCAGTATAAATATAAGAACTAAAATTGTAATTAAACCTAAATAATATTAATAATAAAGAATTATAAATTACATCAAAAATTACATAGATTTATATATATAATCAATCAAATAAATAATTAATTAGAATAATTAACTAATTAATCTAACTAAATAATCGATTAAAATATTAACATATTAAAATATCTAACACCTACCAATTTCGATAATGCGACAACTTTTAACGTGACATGGCAAATTGGCAATAGTCATTGTTTTTGTGGTGTCAGTGTCGCTATTTTTAATTTTATAAAACCTTAAAGACTTTCTTTTTCATTTATGTTGATAAAAAATTTATTTATTAAATATTTTAATAAAATTTTGGTTCGTCCTCAAGCATGTTCAACTTTCACTATTAACTTCTTTTTCCTTTTCTTTATCTAGTAAATTAATCTTATAAAATATTAATATAATTATCGTTACAAATATAAAGTGAAAGATATTTAATTTGAGAGTGATTTATCATATAAATAATATTAATTAAATAATAAAATTAAAAATATTAATTGATATTATATTAAAAATGAAAAATATTATTTAACAATATGTTTAAAATAACTCAGTCATTGTAAGATGTAGAGAATAACATTATTAAAATTAATCACAAGGATTAAATTTAAAGAATTATTATACTACTACTCTGATATCAAATGTAATCAAATAAATCAATATAAAAAAAAACATTTAATGTATTAATTTAAAATTTAAAGTAAATAAATCAATGATATTTATCACTTACTGCTTATATTAAAAAGTGAAGGGAGTATGTGTCTAATGAGCAATTAATCAATTTTGTCCACTTCCAATTAAATTCCAACTACTCAATTAGTCCCCATACATAGGATATTCTATATTTAATTTAAATACTTAAATGAATAAGCAATCTATCTTTCTTTATTTGTTTAAGTTGAAGTAATTAAACTTAAATTGTTCCCCCTTAAAGTTATGTAATGATGATATTCAGAAATGTATTTATTTATTGATAGTCGATGATACACTCTATGTAAGTCATGAAAATTCACAAGTGTTTCTTTTTTTGGGAAAAGAACAGTAGAATTCGTAGATAAGTCCACACAACATCGAAGTCATCGATTTTAAAGTTGAAAGAAAGCGATAGAACCATGCCACTCTATTTCAAAACACAGAAGGCAAAAGGACAATCACAGAAAGAAACTGTCTTTCCTTCCTTAATTTTATTTAGTTCACTTTTGGCATATCTCACCAAATTTGGAAACTAAAATTCGAAATTTTTTGACAAAGACCATCCACCCCATATCCTACAAACAAACTAAGACTAGTCCCTATTCAATGACTCCCTCTAAATATGGCACAGCCTTTAATTTAATTCCTTTATATTTTCAATTTTATACTCTCTCTTCTACTATAAATGTCACATTTCTAAAAAGCATTGATTAAAAATGAATGCTTTTTCATTTTTTATTATAATATTAATTAATAATTTTTCAATTATATCATTTAATTAATGTTATGTAGATCACTATTCTCAAGTTATTATGAACTATTTTGTATTTATAATAATAATGAAAATATCAATGTAATTTAATAAATATAATTTAGAAAAATTATAAGTTTCTTTCTTTTATTTATGATTTTTTAATATGTATAAAATAAATAAATATAATTTATTCGTTCTACAATTGAATTATTATTTGTAGAAAAACATTATCTTAAAATGAAAAGATTTTTTTCAATATATGATACAATATTAATTATTTTTTAATTATACCATTTAATTAATATTACATACATCAATTTCAATTCAATATTTTTTATTTTACGTTGATGGTAACATTGAATATTCCAGTATTTATTAAAAATATTTTAGTAAATATATCTTTTTCTATCTTATTTATATATTTTTTTAATTGTATTTTTTAGTTTTATAGACTTAATAGAAAATACTACATAAAACTCATACATACAACTATAAAATTCTAAATTTTAAAATAAAAATAATATTTAATTTAATAATATTAATATTTATTAATTAAATTATACCTTAATTTGTATGCAATAGTGGATTAAATCTTTTATTATTGACAGAAAATAACATTTATCGTGGAGAGAGATAGCATTTCATTTTTAAAATTATTTTGAAAGAGTGCGACGGACTATTCGATGAGGGGGAAAGTGGAAGCTGATTCCAATGGGCCCTACTATTTTCAACCTTAATACTAATAAAGGAAAAAATGAATATTAAGGAAAGTTGTTTCAACCTTATAGTCCCCAAAACAGCAAAGTATTCATTATGCTACTGTCCTTCCCCAAATTAGGTATTTGGCTAGTGCCTATTACTAGAAGTAGGTTCCATTTGCAGCAGTAAACTCATAAAATCAGAATAAGAGAAACATTATAAAAAGTAAACAAACAACACAATCGAATAAAAAAGTAATAAAAGAATTCATTAATTTTTTTATTTGACTTACAAGCTATGTCATATGATCTACATCAAAATAGCTACTTCATCTAATATTATATTTGGTGTAAGATGTTGTTGATACATGAATTAAAAATGTAATTAATATTACATGTTTGATTAAAATATTGTTTATTTTTGCAAAATTATATTTTATACTCTCATTTTATAATACTAATATTATAAAATATCGAATAAAAAATAATTTTTTATTTAAATGACTTTTATAATACTAGTCTAGTGTGATTAATAAAAATTAATGTGATTTAAATTTAAATTAGATATATTAATTTTGTTTAACTTATATTTAATATAAAATAGATTATTATAGAATAAAGAGTAAAAAATTAAAACATTGACATAAATAATTTGAATCTGCAACATCAATATCAGTAATATGTAATGATGGTAATATAATTTTGTTTTATGATAGAAGAAATGGTCCATTTTCTACATAAATGGCCTTTTTTTTTTAGTAATGATGAGTTTATATATAATAATATCACAATATATCATTATAATTTTGATAAAAATTGTACTTTCAAACTTCAACAAAAATATAGTGTGCGATAATTTTTCTGAAACTAACTATTTCAACAAAATGCATTTAATAGTTTCAAAGGTGCACATTTTTAGGGTTCTAACACAAGCCATCTAAAGTGTGGCATTTCATCCAACCATTCTTGGGTCCACATGCATCCATTTCCAAATAAGACAAAACAACAAACTTCAAAAAGGAAAAGAAAAAGAATGGACCCACACGAGAGGCCAAATAACATTTAAATTAATTTTGAATAAAATAAAATTTTTTAGATTTATTTTGTAAAATTAATTAATTTTATTAAAAATAACTGAAATTAATGTAAAATAATTTATATTTATATATATTTACATAACAAATGAACTGAATTATAAATTTTAATATAAAAATGGTGTTTAAAAATTAAAAGTTAAAAATTCTAATTTTAATGATAATTAATTATAAAAATAAAATTTAATATAATCAATAATTATATCAAAATCAATTTTATACTTTTATAATAAATTTTTTAATCTTATTTAAAATAAATTTTACAAATTCAAAAATGAAACCAAATTTTAAAAAAATTAATTGATTAATTATTTTAAAAAAGAGAGTCATGCAACAACTCTAAAAAAGCTACAAAGCCATGCAAAGTTGCCGTTTTCAGCATTCGCCATTTGGGGTAAAAAACGCTCCTTCTCTCTCTCTCACCCCTTTATCTTCTCCGCTATATTTTGCAACCCTTTTTCCTAACTAATACAGAGGAAAAAAAACCCTCATAGGCCAAAAGGGTTGGTGTTTTTTTAACTACTTATAAGATAAAAAAAAAAGTTATAAAGGAACCACCTTTATGCATATAAATTAATTAAATCTCAAAATTCTCAACTGGGTCTTTTAGTTTCTTCCGTTTTTCACCAATTTTCATTTCTGGGTTTTTGAGAAAAAGAAAATGGGTAGGGGAAAAATTGAGATAAAAAGGATTGAAAATGCTAATAGTAGACAAGTTACATTTTCAAAGAGAAGAACTGGGCTGTTAAAGAAGGCTCAGGAACTAGCCATTCTTTGTGATGCTGAGGTTGCTGTTATTATTTTCTCTAATACAGGCAAACTTTTCGAGTTTTCGAGTTCTGGGTATGTTTCTCATTTTTCTTGTATTATTGCATGTTAGTTTTTACTTTCTTTGTTAGTTTAGTATCATATGGTTTACACAATTTTATCAAATTTGTGTTTTTATTGATGTTTGTTTTTTTGGTCGTTGTTGATTTTTGCATGTATAAAGCATGAAGCTTTTTGTTGTACAATGTAATTCTGATTTTCTTTATTCTGTAGGGTAATTCAGAAAAGTTTTATTTTTTTTCACTTTTTTTGTCACTATGTGTTTTGTATGAAAGTTAATTTTTCTACCTTTTCATGTTGAGTTACTAAGATGAGAATTTTGCCTGTGATAATTTGTTATTATTATATTAACTGAATTTTCTTAGACTTTACTCACTGTAGAATCCTCATAAGATTTTTAAATTCTATTACTTTCCATATTTTGGTCACGATAGATTTAGTTCTTCTAAAGTGATCCATTGACTTTAAAGGGTAAAGCAAACTCTTGACGAGAAAATCAATTATTGATGTCAAGGGAAAAGTAAACCATTGGTGCGAAATGCATAACAAATTAGAAATGTATTGACATATCAAGTATTAATTTTCTTATTAATGATTGAGATTATTTACTTTACTTTTTAAAGTGAGAAAGAATTTCTCACTTTAAAGAAGTTAATTCCGTCCATAACAGTCTTTTGCATGAATCTGCAAAGCTATTTATTTTTGTGAATTATGAAATCCATGGTTTGTTGATACATCGAATGACCTTATTCAATGATTAAGACAAACTTCTACATTTATTTTTCGAATCGCCTTCTTTAATTTGTGTATTGAAAGCTTTGTTATGCTAATTTCCTAGTAACCACACCAATTTTTTAATACTTTCAGTATGAAGCGAACACTTTCAAGATACAACAAATGTGCGGATTCTTCAGAGACTGCAGTAGTGGAATATAAAACAGAGGTAATCAATAATATTTACCAATCATTGGTTTAACAATGCTGTTCTGTGCTAATTACAAATTGCTTGCCTTGCCTGCATTTGATACTTGTGAATTTTTCGTTGATTCATTGTTGGATTGTTTATGTCTATTGACAATTGTTTTCTTCAGAAGGAAGATTCTAAGATGGTGGAGATTCTTAAAGATGAAGTTGCAAAGCTAGAAACAAACCAATTGTATGTGTTTTTTGTTTACAATCTTTTACATTTCAACTTATGTCATTTTCATTTGCATTACCACGCAGCAAGGATTAAGTTTTATGATCTATTTTGTTTGTGATTATAGACGGCTATTGGGAAAAGATCTAACAGGATTAGGCTTAAAGGAACTGCATCATCTAGAGCAACAAATTAACGAGGGGTTATCGTCAGTGAAGGAGAGGAAGGTCCTTATCTTAACACTTTTCCTATTTTCTGCGCTTTTATTCGTCTTTCTTCTCTGACTGCACCAAAAATAAGACCTTTTAAGCCTTTGCATCTGTTCTTACAGGAGGAATTACTTATGGAGCAACTGGAGCAGTCAAGAATACAGGTATATTGGAATCAGTAGTTAACAATAACTTTTTTTATGAAATTTTTATACCCTCTTTGCGAAACAAGGGTAACTTGCAATGAAGTCAAACATTTGAGGTTGAGTGAATATTGGCTTAGTTAAAGGTGTAACTCTTATAATTATTAAAAAGGTGCAACTTTTAGTTTGCATTTAAATCATTTTATCATGAAAAACTGTGACCGTAAGCCTACTTAGTAGCTGATATTATTTTGTTCATGAGAAGTCAAGTTCGTTACAATGGCTGTATGTTAACTTCTGAAAGAGAATCCAGTCCATGTATTTTTCTTCACTTAGTATATTCTTGTCATTCCGCTATTTTCTATGATTTGCTATTGATAACACTATAATTCACAAGGCAAATTCAAGGGATGGAAACTTGAAAGTTTCTGATAATTGTTTGATTTATTCTTTGCAGGAGCAGAAGGCTTTGCTGGAGAATGAAACTTTGAGGAGACAGGCAAATGATATTCTTAATATTGATTTTAATCTTCTTACATTTCTATCTTTTAATAATGTATCTTCAATGTTATAAATTTGTGCATATTCCAATCAATATTACAGGTCGAGGAGCTTCGGTGCTTGTTTCCGATGACAGAACATGTAATTCCAACTTATCTTCAGTATCACCATATAGAAAGAAAGAATTCCTTTGTAGAAAATGGTGTTAAATGTCCCAGCTTAGCCCGAAACTGCGCTAACGACAAAGCAGATTCAGACACCACATTGCACTTGGGGTATTATTATTATGCTTTTTTATTCTCAAACAACTAAGCTTGAATGTTGTTAAATAGCGGCACTAGAATATAGCAGAATTTGAACAAATTGCTATTGTTCTGCAATATTCTATTTAGTTCCAAATGTTGTCAAATGGTGCCGCAATTTTCAACACTGGCTTCATAAGAATCATGCGCTCCCATATCATTTTGCTGCATGCAAAATGATATTGTTAATTGTCATATGAAGGTCTTAAAAAGCTATTGACATGATCATAATCGCAATTCTATTATAGTTATGGTGGTGGAAACCTCAAAAACTTGCCATGTTTTGGCTGTAATTGCGATTAGGAACCATAATTTAAAATGATTACTTGCAACTGTTAAAGTTTCCTTCTTTATTTGAACCTCTTTTTCTCAAAAAATTTTATTGTGTGATTAATTTGTTAGCCACATGTGAAAACTTTGAACAAAGTAATCATACATTCCAACAGTTTCTGTCAGGTTTCTGTGTTAGAGTCAGTGTTTTATATTATGCAGCTTGTTTTGCAGGTTGCCAAGCGATGTTCATCACAAGAGGAATGCACCCGAGAAGAAAACATTTTCCGACGACTCGTAGAATGAGATGACTTTACTCCGGTCCAGTTCCAGCTTCTGTGTTTCAACACGGAAAAACGGAACTCGAGACTAATTTATTGCAGGTGTAGTTGTGCACAGTGTCGTTTAGATCAAAAGAGGAAATGTAGGATCTTAGGTGACACCCAAATTTATAAATGTAGAATTTGGCTCTTTGATATTTTCAAGTTGCTGATGATTAATGGTTATACTAAATTTTGGGAGAATGGGCTGTCAAAATCTTAAATTATGAGCCTTGTTTTAGTTGTCATGAAAATATGCTTAGGCTTATTGCATATTCATCTTGCTTTATGTTTTAATTTAAACTTTATTAATCAGTAATGCTAGAAACCTGGTTGCATTTGCCTATGCTAAGGTGATGAAGAGAAAATTTAGATATTGATATTGAAGGTTGAGTGATGGAATTAAATCCTGTCTATGTTTGGCTTTAGAAAATATGTTCTGTTTTTATGACAGAACCCTTAAAATTGAGATAATAAAACTGTATATTACTGAATGGTAAAAATGAGTAAAGAGCTTTATAGTGGTGGAAACAGTAAAAGAAAAAGTAAACCAGAATTTAAGAACTCTTAATCCAGAACAAAAGCAAATAAAAAGATTTTTAGCAATTGTTCAATTGCTATTACTAAATGTTCCTTGTTTGTTGATTTCTAGCCATAATTCAAGCAAAACCATATAATTAATAATTGTTCAGAGGTTAGTTACTCAACTTGGTGTATATTTGAAGATAAATAAGGAATTAGAGGGAACTCATTCTTGCAAGTATATCTAAATTAAGTTAAATCCAAAAGCAAGAGAAACTAATAACAAAATATATAACAAGTTTCTTCCCTTTATCTCCTCTCCAAGGTTGTCAAGTCAAAATACACATGTATAAAATTCTTCACTATTCTTTATACATATTCTACAACTATACTGTATTGAGCAAACAAATCACTTGTAGTAGTTGATATTTACATGAGTTTACAATAATCATACAATTCAAAAACATTAAAATAAAATTACCAACCTATTAATCATCACAAGGAAAATTAAGTTACAAATTTTTATCTTTGTACCCTTAATTGATCAATCAACTCAGTTCTCAAAATCATTACCTTAGAAAAAAGACCATCCACCTCTTCTTTCACAACATCACATAGTTTCACAAACTTGTTCAACTTTCTCTCCAATTCCTTAGCAGCATCATGTTTCGTTTCATCAGAAGCAACAACAAGGTAATCAACATCATCATTAACATCTTTAACCTCCTTCAACATTATAGTTTTATTCATTAACCCTTCAGTGATTATAGAATCAAGTTTGAGAACTAAAGAACCATCAAATCCACAAGCTTTTTTCTTAATCTCCATGTATGGCTTAACATCACTACACAAACTAGACAAAAAAACTCCACATACCCAATAACCAAAACTCTTCAATTCTTTCAAAGCTTCATTAAAAATCCATTCTTTACCATTAAAAACCCTTGCTTTATCACTTTTTCTACACAACTCTTCACCAAATTTTGGGTTGAAACAACTTGGCTTAATTGCTTTGAGATTCCTAGTAGCCAAAGATGATGAATTTTCCAATACTTTCAAAGCATGAATCAATGAAAGCCTAGCTTGTTCAAGATGAGAAAGAGAAGAAGAAATTGAATTGAACAGCTCTAGCAAACACAAGGTGAAGCTGAGATATTCTTCAATAGAATCAGTCTCCCATTTACTCATTGGATAATCTATCTCAAAACTAAGCTTTGCAAAAGCCTTGTTGATCAAGGGTATGATTCCAAGACATTTTTTAATCCAAATCAAGGATAGGATCTTCGATCCGGGTTTCAAATCTGACGCTAATTCGTCGATCAATTTTGAAACTTCGGATCGAAAAGCCTTCAGGGGTTCCTCACCTTCATGGTGATCATAGTGATGGTGGTGGTGATTCTCCAGCTTGTTGTAGAATCTTGTAAATTTCTGTGCTAAGAGTATTACCATGGATGATAAAAACACATAGAGAAGCTCTTTAACTTTGTGGCGTGTGTATGTTTGAAAGTTTAGTTGTATATATACATATATTTAGATGATAACTTCAAAGTTTATGATTTGATCTTAATAAGAAAATAAAAGAGTGGGAATTTAATATTAAATTATTTTCAATCCATAAAATTATTTTCAATCCATAAAACTTTTTTATAAGATTAGCGTCTCTCTCACTTATTAACACATCTATAAACTACAATTGATATTTAGCAAAATGTGAGACTCTTAATACATCATTCACCCTTAAGACAAAACATTTGTTGTGTGATAATTCAATAGCAAATAGTCAAACAAATTTTAAATACACACTAATATCATCTTAAAATTTAGATTGAACATAAAATGTCTATCGATTATAAACATACAAAAAAAAAAAAGATTATACAATGTCAGTGTAGACTAATTTTATATTGACAGTTAATAAAAATGATTGATTTTGTCATCTCAACACTCACTCGTAAGTGTCATCATAAAATAACTATCAAAATCTACTAGTAGTTGTAATCCGCTTAGAAATTACCCATTGGAAACTCATTTTGGGGGCGGTCAAATGTGATAAAAAATCATATGATACTTGTTTCATTATAAAGTTTTCATTCGTATATTATCAAGTTGTTATTGTGTAGTATTTGACTACAAGGATATGTTAGCATATTGGATTGCTCTTTCTCTTAATAGTGATAACCAATGTTTGCGTAAGTGTCAATCCAACTCATATTGTGTTGGTTTTGCGTGTAAAGTGATTAAATTAATAAAAGTTTGCAAAAAGTTAATACATGAAAGAAACTTTAACTAGTATCATAATTTTTGCAATTGGGTCAACTTGGACAAGTCTTCGAGGACAAGCTTCAATGGAAGTGTGTACCACAAAAAACAAAAACAAAAAAAGACTTTTAGATTTTAATTATAATCACAATTTCTGCCATTTAATTATAAACAGACGGTTTAGATTTTAAAATTTATATTCCAAATTTAAAAAATAAAAATTAATCAAAAATATGTACCGTTTAATCATTTAATCATGAACAGAGGAACGAGATGTGTGACGCATATAATGGCACTTAATCCAAATTTGTGTAATTGTTATGCCACTCAACATCAAATATAAGTGGGTATTTTGGTAAGATAATGGATCATTTGCTGTCGCATTTTCAACCATTAAAAAAAATAAGATGATTCATATTGTAAGTTGTATTTTAAAGTAGATTCGATTTTGAGTTGTATTTTAATCTGTTAACTGAGTGTTTCTAATGACAACAGAGAATTATAATTAAGAGTTTTTTTTTTCTCCCATTCATCATTGAATGTGTAACATTATTCTTTACTAATTTTTCTTTTGATAATTCACCTGTATAATTTAATTGGATGTTTTCGTAAAAAAATTGCTTATAGCATGATTTATTTGAAAATGACAATTAAAAATAGAAAAAGAAGATTACTACCATAGAGTGATTCAATGTTTGCTGCAAGATAAAACTAAATAAAACTAAGCAAAAGTAAATAGACGTTATATATTTAAAATATTATCAAATTTTAATAAAACTATTTAAATATAATAATTTTTGTATATAATTAAATAAAATATTTATAAATATATTTTTATTATTTATAAAATTATTATATTAACTTAGATATTAGTATATAAAAAATCAATTTTTAAAAAACGTTCTCCAAGTAATGTATTGTTTTTACAAGATAATATAATTATCAAATGTTTCTTTGACTCAGTAATGATCAAATGTTGAATATTCTAAAGTACGAGATTTTTTTTTCTTTCTTTTTAATAAACAAGTACGAGTTTTTTTAATATTCTTTTGTTTTATTTTGTTGATAAGGAATGTTCATATTTAAAAATTGCAGAATAGTCTTATTTTTATTTTGACTAAAAAATATTATTTATTTAAATTGATAGAATATATAAAATAACACAATTTAAAATTGTTAGAAATCGATAGCTATGAATATGCAAATACATTCAAAATATCAAGGTCAATAACATAAAATAATAATAATTACAATATAACAAAATTAGAGTATATATTAAAATTATTAATTAATTCTAAAATGAACTAGAGATGATCTCTTAATCTGAAACAAACAAAATTCACATCAAAACATAAAAAATAAAAAAAGAATATTGAAGAATAGTATACAATTTGGTATTTCAATTAATATATAAATAAATTCTTATTTAATAAAAATTATTCAATATTATTTAAAAAATATAATAACTAAACATCATAAAATAAAAATGTCAGCAAAGTAAAATTTTAAAAGTTAATAAATTTATTATTATTATTATAAAAAAATATAAAAATTAATATAATAGTACTTATGAAATAATGAAATAATATTTCTTTAATCAAATAATTTTTTCAAAAGTACAACAATTTACAAATAACTTTTTAACTCAGCAAACAATTATTAATTTATTAATTGTGGAAGCAATTGTGTCAGAACTCTTCAATATAGCAATATAACGTAGAAGCTCCCTAAAATAAATTAGTAATCTTCTCAGAACGTTTTGAGATGATTTAGATAAGGTTGAAGTGTGATTCGAAGTTTATCAACAACAACAAAAAGCGTGTTTCGTATCACACGACACATCCAATAAAAATAAAATTTAAATGCACTTGTAGTCTACTCATCTTTTTAAAATTGAGTTCTTAGTTTTTTATTTTATAATTTATGAAATTTTTTGTCTTCTCATTTTTTTTATAATATTACATATTTAATTATGATGTGATATACTTGAATCGGATTGATATCATTAATTATGATGTGATATACATGGCACATCTACATAATTTTACCGTCGTTAGTAATAATATAAGTAAAAATTTATTATAAAAAAAAAAGAGAAAATCGTTAAATACGATTATATTTTATGTGTAACATCACCATTATATTATTAATGAACATACTGCATTATAAAAAATCGAGGAATCAATCAAATTCCACGATTTTAGAAATAGAAAATCTAAAAGTTTATTTTGATAAAAATAGGAGGACTAAAAATACTTTTAAAATTAAAAATCATTTAATTAAAATTTTCTTTTGTTTTTAAAATGCAAAAGTTAAATTATATACATAAAAAGAATATAATACAACAATATATATCATTATTGTATATTTTTGTCTTACCAGATTTATTTCAAAAACTTAGCATATGACGATATTTTAAAAAGACTCATTCTTTAGAATGGGGACATGATTTACTCTACGAGCAAAGTTGAAGTAGAAGAACCTATATAAATAGTCGTGTGAATCTTTTTATCTTTGACTCTTTAATTTCTGCATTTTTATTTTGTTCTTGATTTTCTCTTTTGTTTTGTAGTTTGGTGGCAAATTTTGTTTTGGTGCAAATTGATAAAAAAAAAATTGTTATAAACTTTTTCTATTTTGAAATCTTGTCTTGGTTTTGAATGTTGAATAAAATCATGTTTTGAACATTGCAATTTAACATCTTAGACTTGATTCAATATGAAGAAAACCCGATGTAATAGTGTATCTATTGATTGAGATTCAGTTTGTCTTTATTTGATGATCTTTGTCATATTTGATTGAAGTGTTAAATTTTTTTTCTTAACTACTTCAATCAATTTTATGTTTTCTTGTACAAATCTCTATTGAATTTTGTGTTGCTTATTTCATATATCATCATTAAATCAATCTGAATATACGATGCACATAATCAATGATTCCATCACATTAAAATATTTTTTATTTCTATTGTGCGACTCGAAATTTTTCAAAACTATTTTTCAAAAGTATCAAAATCTGTTCAACCCCCATTTAGAGTTTGTTGTTATTTATTTTGTGAATAACAATTATTATTTCATTCTTTTTAGCCATTGTTGGCTTTCCCTATATGCTTCTATCTTAGAGTAGTTATGCATTTTCAAATTCTCTTTGTACTTCTATCTTATGGTACTAAATCAATTATCATTTTCTTTGTGCTTTTACCTTATGGTAGTAAAGAAACTTTCATTCCCTTTGATCTTCTATCCTATGATAGTAAATTTGTGGATTTGAAGTTATGTATAAACATTATGTTCATTGAAACTTTGTCTCAAATATCGTCATATGCTAAGTTTTTGAAATAAATTTGGTGAAACAAAAGAAAACTAGATGACAATGAGATAGTTCCTTCACCTGAGAAATGTAGTGCCATAATTCAAAATAAATTGTCTCCCAAACTCATATATCCTTGAAGTTTTTCTATTCGGTGATATAAGTTTTGAACGTGTTTTGTGTGATCTTGGGACTAGTGTGCGCCTCATGCTTTTTTCAATTTGTAAGAAGCTTGATGTTGGTGAGTTAAAGCCCACACACATTTCCTTATAGCTTGCTGACCAATCTATCAAGTATTTGTGGGATACTAGAGGATGTTCCTATCAAAGTACGACAATTGTTTTTACCGGCTAATTTTGTGGTATTGGAAATGAAAGAGGATTCCCAAGTCCCAATTCTTCTTGGGATATTTTTTCTTGCTACAACAAAAGTTGTTATTGATGTAAAACATGGCAATCTTGCCTTCATTGTGGGTGATGAAAATATTTAATTTAACTTGTCTAACCTTAGGAAAAGTATTTCTCTTGAAGATTCTTGTTGCATGGTTGATTTAATTGATCATTGTGTTAAAGAGTGTCCTTTAAGATCACTCTCCCAATATGGGATGGAAGCATGCTTGTTTGAAAGCACAAATCATGAAGATTTGACGAAGGAAGCTGATACATATACTAAATTGTTGCGAGAAAATCCTTCTGACTTAAATTTTGAAGCACTTGTAGTAGAAAATTTAGCACATCTCCCAAAAGATGCTCCGCAAGTAGAACTTAAGCCTTTTCCATCAAATATCATGTATGAATTTGTTGGCCAAAATTATACATTTCCTGTCACTATAACTAATGATTTAAATGGTGATGAAACTAAAAAAAAATTCTTGAAGCCCTTAAGATATATATGAAAACTATTGGGTATATTATTGAGGACTTAAAGGGAACTAATCCATTCATTTACATGCATAGGATACTACTTGAAGAGGACTGTAATTCCTCTATTAACCATCAAATGAGGTTAAACCCTAACATGAAAGAAATTGTGAAAAAAGGCCTTAAACTACGAGATGTTGGGGTAATCGACCCTATCTCTGATAGCAAGTTGGTCAGTCTCGTTCAAGTAGTTCCTAAAAATGGAGGTATCACTGGTGTTAATATGATAAAAGTATATCCATGGCAACTAGAACAATTACAAGATAGTGGATGTGTAATGCTTTTACTACATTTCAACGTTGCACGATGTAAATTTTTTCTAATTTTATTGAGGATATAATGGAAGTATTCACGAATGACTTTTCTATTTATGGATCTAGTTTTCATAATTGTTTGATCAATATTTAAATAGTACTTGAAAGATGTGAACAAGATAATCTTGTGTTCAATTGGGAAAATGCCACTCTATGATTAGAGAAGGAATTGTTCTGAGATATTTGGTGTCCAAGAGAGGTATTGAGGTAGACAAGACAAAAACTATGGTAATGGAGAAAGCGTCACCTCATACCTCTATAAAAGAAGTGAGAAGTTTCTTGGGGCATGCATAATTTTATCACTGATTCATTAAAGTTTTTCTAAGATTTTTAAGCCTTTAAACAGTTTTCTCCTTAAGGATATAACTTTTGTCTTGAACCATTTTGCAGGTTAAATGAAGCATCGATATATTCCCCAATTATGCAATCACCCACTTGATTGGAGTCTTCCGTTTGAAATTATGTATGATGCTAGCGATTTTGTTGTAGGGGTAGTGTTGGGGCAAAGGAAAGACAAGAAAGTTCATGCGATATATTATGCTGATAGGACTTTGGATGAATCTCATGTAAAATATGCCACAACCAGGAAAGAGTTATTCGCAATAGTGTTGGCCATTGACAAATTTTGTTTATACTTGGTAAAATCGAAGATAATTGTCTACACAAACCATGCATCCATCAAATATCTCTTGAGCAAGAAAGATGTGGTGGTCAATCATCTCCCAAGGCTTCATGAAAAAAATTAAAATGAGTTGTCCTTAGATTATTCCTTCTCTGATGATCAATTATTTGTTGTTGTACAAATAGAAGCACCATGGTACGCTGATTTTATAGTTGGAGTACTACCTTTAAATTTAAACTAACAACAAAATTAGTGGTTTTTCTTGGATCTTAAACACTACTATTAGGACGAACCTCTTCTTTTCAAGATAGAGACTGATGAAATTTTTAGAAGATGTGTACCAGAAGAAGAAATGGAAAATATAATCTTTCACTATCATTATTACACTTACGAAGGACATGCTAGTTCCTAAAACACTATAGTTAAGATACTTCATGCTGACTTCTACTGGCCCATACTCTTGAAAGACATACATCACATTGTGCTTCAATGTGATCAATGCTAGTGTATCGAAAACATATAAAAAAGAAATGAAATGCCTTTTAACAATATCCTCGAAGTTAAAATCGTTGATGTTTGCGGAGTTAATTTCATGGGACCATTCTCTTCATCTTTTGAAATTTAATACATCCTTGTAATAGATTATGTGTCCAAGTGGATTGATGTTATGTCTGCACCAAAACATGATGCTAAGGTAGTGATTAAACTCTTAAAAAAGGTAATCTTTCTAAGGTTTGGAGGGACAAAGGTGATGATTAGTGATGGCGGCTCTCATTTCATAATGAAATAGTTTGAAAACCTGCTAAAGAAGTTTACAATGAAGTGAAAAATTGCCACAACATATCACCCTCAAACCAATGGTCATGTAGAAGTTTCCAAAAGAGATATCAAGAGTATCCTCAAGAAGACTATCTCTGCGTTAAGGTAGGACTGAGTCATGAAGCTAGATGATGCGCTTTGGACTTACCATACAACATACCAGACTCCTATTGGTATGAATCCTTACAAGTTGATCTACGAAAAATCTTGTCACCTCCCGATTGAGCTCAAATATAAGGCATACTGAGCAATAAAGACCCTTAACTTTGATTTGAAGGTTGTTGGTGAAAAAAGAAAGCTCCAACTTAATGAGCTTGGGAAGTTGAGATTGAACACTTATGAGAATGCTAAACTCTATAAGGAAATATCCAAAAAGTGGCGTGAATAAAGGAGTTTAAGGAAGCTGACTTCATGTTACTTTTCAATTCACGATTGAAGTTATTTTCAAGTAAACTACGTTGGAGGTGATTCAGGCCATTTCAAATCCGCAAGATGTTCTTGTTTGGAGTAGTAGAAATCTGGAGTGAAGCACTGAAGTTTTCACTATCAATGGCTAAAGATTGAAGCATTATGCGGTTGAGAATCCAATAGTTATATGAGTAAGTCTTATCCTTCGAACTCCAACTTATGATTTGAAAAATTAAGATCAAGCTAAGGACCATAAACAAGCGTTGCGGGGGAGACAATCAATAGTTTTAGTTTTTCAATTTTTATTTTTTTTTTCTTTTGTAAGTTGGGCAAAAAAAAAAGTAAAATGTAGAAAATAGGAAATGGGCAGTTAGAATTACGGTATGGTTGTAATGGCCATTATGGCCGCAATGCACCCAACCATTGCACCTTAAAAAACAAAAACACACACAACACGAATAACGGGCATAATCCGTGTATGTCTATCAGCCCCAATCTCACTCAAACCCACCCTCTTTAAATACAATAAAAAACCCAAACCCCCCTTTCCCTAATTCTTATTCTGCCCAAATCATCTTCTTTTTCACCTCTCCTTCAACCTAAATCTCCCAAACCTCCATTGTTTCACAAATTCCTTCTCCTAAACCATCATGTTCCCCATCAACTCTCCCCTTTCCTCCATTTTCATAATATTGTGAGCTTTCTTACCCTTTTCATGAGTATTTCAATTTTTACATTGAGGACAATGTTTGGTCTAACCATGGAGTACACTTTCTTATTTTTTTTAGTTTGTTCTTTTATATCTTGTTTAAAAAAAGAAAAATAATAATAATTTCTGCTTGCTTGAAAGATTTTTTTTTTACTTGATAGGGAACTATATTTTATGTGCATGTTGTTGTCAAATAGGCAATAACTCACTTTTGGGAGCCATACTTTCAATTTTATAAATTAGCATTGTTGACGTTGTGGGATTTTAGAGAAAATGAGGAGAGAAAATAATAAGTTTGAATATTATTGATAATAGCTTTATGTTAACTTGATTAAAAAAGAGTCAATACTAATATCTATTTATAGAGAAACAAAGACTAAATCCTAAACAGAAACAAATCATAATAATAATGAGAGATATTCGAATATCTCTATGATTATAAATTGATCATAGGAAATAACTCGAGATACTATAATATAATATAGGCTAAATTACATCTGTGGTCCCTTAACTTAATTTCAGGTAACGTTTTAGTCCTTTATCTTCTTTTTTTCCCGACTTGGTCCTTTATTTTAATTTTAAGTGACAATTTGATATTTTATGTTTTAAAATTTCAACAATGTTATCCTTTTTTATACAAAAATAAAAAAAAAAATTCAAACAATATTCATAAAATTAATTATATTCTTCAATATAATACAAATTTTATCAAATTCGTAACGCAAATCTTCAAATAAACTCATATTTTCATACTTTTATTTGATATTGTTAGGAATAAAGGACTAAATCGGGAGAAAAAAAAGATAAAGGACTAAAACGTTAACTGAAATTAAGTTAAGGGACCACAGGTGATATTTAGCCTATAATATAATATAAAATATATTATAAGATATTTTCTAATATTCTAACAAGCATATTCTCTGATTGCATGTTCTCATTGATTTACCTAATAAATGAGAGTTTTGGGCTTATATAGGGGTTTGTGTTACATGATCAAATATTATGCCCTTTTCCTTGTTGAGTGATTGTTCACCATTGATTATGTTCCCTAAATCTTGACTTGCAACCATCTTAAGGCTAGATTCTCTTATGATCATGTTTGAAGAACAAAACTCTATACGATTAATTTTATCATGCCTGGAGACTTGTTTTTTTTAATACTTTTCACTAGTTGCCCACTTTGAGCCTTACATATCCCCTTCTTTATTGATAAAATCATACTTAGGTTTCTTTTTGAATAGAATAGAATAGAGAAACTTCCATAAAAAGAAAATGATTATGTCCCTTTCCTTGTTTTGAGTGATTATTCACCATTGATTATGTTCTCTAAATCTTGACTTGGAATCATCTTAATTCTGAATTCTCTTGTGATCATGATTGAAGAAAAAAAACACTATGGAATAATTTTATTCAAGCATAGAGACTTTTTTTTTTATACTTCCACTAGTTGTCTACTTTGCGCTTTAAATGAATTATCTTTCTCGATCTCCTATTTTATTGATAAAGTCATTCTTGGGTGCCTTTTTTAATATAGTGGAGCAACTTCAAAAAAAAAAAACGATAAAAAGATGAAAAAGAAAAATAATTTAATAAGTCCCTGCATGAAAGGAAACAATAGGGTGCTCTACTCGATGTAATAGGTTGAACTCATTACAAGTGAGATTCCGTTAGGTGAAAAGGTAGAGTGGTGATGTAATAGCTCAAATTGTTCGAAAGAGTTACGAATAATCATATGTTTATTTATCTATAGCCTTTTCAATATCCCCTTCTTTATTATTCTCAACTATTATCCTTTGCCCTTGTTACAACCTGAAAATATGTTTTTTATTCTTATATGTTCTCGTGAGAGATGTACTGGAGATTTGGTTAACATTCAAACCTATGGTAGGAAATTTTGCTTTGGTGAAATTTTGAGTGAATGTACATTACCTTGAAATATTTAAAGAATTTGATATTTGAGTGTCCTGTTGATGAGAATTATATTTTCAGATGAGCTAAGTCCCTAATTTGGAATCGAAATTGGTTATCCCTTGGATTTGAAATTCACCTATTGCCTACACTTGATCCAAATGTTGAGTTCCCTGTTTATGGTGTCTACTTGTTCAAAGTCTTTTACCTGAAGCAATTGCTTGAGGACAAACAATGATTCAAGCATGAGAGAATTTGATAAGCTAGAATTTATAGCTTTATTTGATAGGTTAATCTAATGTTTTTAATATGGTTTTAGTTCTATTTCACTCTTTTTTGTTATTACTAGGAGAAGTGAATGAATAAGTGAATATTTTTTGTGCAAAGAATCCTGAAGTCAAGTGGTGTAGTCATAATCAATTATGATCAAGCAAATGAAAGAAAAAGCAAGTTCCAACAAAATTATGGTCTAACTCTTATGGTTGAACGAGGAAAAAGTCAACATTTTTCACTCCAATACAACACAGATTATAGTTTGGATGTAATGGCCAATACGATCGTAATTTGCTCAACTTCTGCTACTGATCTATTTTTCTTATGTGAAATTCTGATGGTTTCCTGTAATTAAGGCCCATGAAAGCACCTATAGCTATAAAAAGGATAAAAATTCTCAATTTACCATACATTTCTAGTTTTAATAATATTCAGTTTTACCTTTCATTATGTTCTTATACATTTCAAATGTATTATATTTAAACTTTGATTCTATTATGGTCATGTGTGAGTAGATCTCCTTTATCTTGGGATCGTAAAATTTCCAATAGTGAATCTTTAATAATTTATATTTCTTTCTTTTTGTCATGAGTATTGTTCTTTTAATCCAATTTTAGTAAGAACCATAATTGTACTTGGATATCAAATGATGTATTGAAAAGTGAATTTGATATCTGACCCATAAGATTGGACAAAATAATTAAAGTATGAAAACATATTTGGTTCTCTTCAAATCAAGATGACTTCTCTTAATTGATTTTTCCAATACATCAATCATGAAAATAGATTGGTTATTAGTTTAAAATACACTTTTGTTCTTTGCAAGAAGCCATTAGTTATAATTACTCTTCGGATTTTTAAGAGTTTAACACCCATGACTTAGAGAGGAATAATATTATTGTATCTATCATTGTGAAAAACTATATTCCCAAAGTTTTATTTTTATTGCAAATTCTAATATAAAATCATTATATCGTAAATGGTTGTTTCAGGTAATTATCATATTATAGAGATTGATATTGATAACAAAGTCCTTGTGGGAACGATAATTTTTTTTACGCGGTAGTACCGTACACATGTGCGTCTTAAAGATTTTGGAGTTCATGTTCTAATATCAAAAATTGGGACCTAATGAAAAAAAGTACAATTTTAATAACTAAAAAAATTGGTCAAACAAATTTTAGTCCCTATACACATATCAATCTACATGGTGTACGAAGGTTCTATACTTACCAATCTATATGATCTATGTCATTTGATTATATTAGTTCATGTAACAAGAAAATATGTATAGATAGCATGTCACTTTCACATATTAGACTAAAATATACATTTCAACAACAACACAACAACCAAAATTCTACTTATAATAATAATTATACTCATAAAATAGACAATTGTAGAACCCAAAATTTCAACAACATACACCACAATAACTGTATTTATTATCATATATCACACCACATATACCACAATTATTCTATAGACATGTGTAAATGGTATTCACACCCTTGTCACAATTAATAATTATTCCTTTTTCAATTTTTTTTTATAAATAAATATATTTTTCTTATAAAATTTAACTAATTCTATACATTAAATGAAATTCAAATATAAAAGTTTTCTCAAAAATCATATGTTAGATGACAATTTTACTTTTGAGACAAATATTTTATACTTATCAACACAAATATACTTCTTTTTCGAATATATTAGCTCATACAACAAAAATATAAGTAAGTATCTCCCCACCGTTATGTTTCTATGGATCACATTCGCCGCATGTTTCAAATCGATTCGCAAAGAATAGTCTTTGGCTTTGGGCCTGTGCTAGATGGTGGCGCCTGATAGACTAGTTAATTTAAAAGAGTTTGATGTTTCCAAGGCTTAGATCCTCACAAATAACAATAAAATGACATGTTTTCAAGATTGAGATCCTATGTGTAGTGACATAACGAAGCTTTGGCTCTCATTAATTATTCCAGCTAGATTTAAAAAAAAAATAGATTTTATTTTAATTATTAAAAATTATAATTAAAATTTATTTAAATTTAATTATATACATTTATTTTATAAATATTTAATTATCTATATGCTTAAATTATTTAATCATTAATTTAACTATATATATAATTAAATAATTTAATCATATAAATAAATACTTATAAAATATTAAATTCATAATAAATTTGACAAATTTCTATTATAAAATATGTTTTTAAATTATTTACGATATAGTTTATACTTAAACTATAATTAATTGATTAATAATATAAATATATTAAAAAAAATGCAGCAACAAAATATTAATTTATTAATATCCAAATTCAAATAAAATATAATGTCACAGAAAAAATTTAATTATCAAATTTAATTATCCCCATAGTAATATGATATATGCCCCCATTGTTCTAATTGTGTGTAAAATTTAACATATCATTGAATGGTAAATTATCCTGATGAGTATTTAGGGGATTGATACCACCATTAGGAAAAATAGATGGTTCAGATATCTGGATAGAAGGACTACTAGAAGATTGAGGTGGAGCAATTGTTGATCGTCCTGAAAAATATTGATGCATAGATGGCTAATTCAAATTAGGTCGATTATTACTATATGACGACGTCGTTGGCATATCTAGCCAATAATAACCTCTCTATTAATATCGAGAATATGTGGACGATTGAGTATGCACTAGAGAAGTTTGTTTTTCATAACTATGATTTGTTGATAACTATATTTCAGTGGTGACATTTACTCATGTTAATAATTATATTAGATGAATAGGAATGTTGAGAATTTATGAGCTCCTCCCTTATTTGTCTCTCAAACTCTCTTCATTTATCCTAGTCCATGTTTATAATAGTCTTCACTACGCCAAAAATGACATTTAACAGCGCCCATTTTACAGCGCTTGCTAAACACAAGCGCTGTTGTAATTATATTTTAAAAATAACGGAACCTTTTACAGCGCTTTTGATGACAAGCGCTGTAAAACAAGCGCTGTAGTAGGTCATATAACCTTTGCGCATCACGTTATAAGGCCTTTACAGCGCTTGTCAAAAAAGCGCTGTAAAAGGAAGCGCTTTCGCGTATCAGTTACAGCGCTTTTTTCACAAGCGCTGTAAAATACATGCGCTTTCATTGAATTTAACTACCTATTACAGCGCTTTTTTCACAAGCGCTGTAAAATACATGCGCTTTCATTGAATTTAACTACCTATTACAGCGCTTGTTTCACAAGCGCTGTAAAACACATGCGCTTTCATTGAATTTAACTACCTATTACAGCGCTTTTTTCACAAGCGCTGTAAAACACATGCGCTTTCATTGAATTTAACTACCTATTACAGCGCTTTTTTCACAAGCGCTGTAAAACACATGCGCTTTCATTGAATTTAACTACCTATTATAGCGCTTTTTTCACAAGCGCTGTAAAATACATCTTTCAAATAATTATATACGTTGGAAACCCTCATATCCTCTACATCTTTCAAATAATTATATACGTTGGGAACCCTAATATCCTCTACGTACTGTGCGGCCATCTACGTTGTCTAAGGTATTTTTTACACATGATCTGTTATGTTTTGAAATTGTCAAAAATTGTCAAAAACTCATACCACATGATCTGTTCTGTTTTGAAATTGTCAAAAATTGTCAAAAACTCATACCACATGATCTGTTCTGTTTTGAAATTGTTAGTTGATATTGGTTTCTTTTTGAAACTTGTTGATATGTTTTGAAAGCTTATTATTTTTGTTACTGCATTTATATAGGTGGTATAATATGGATAGGAAATGGATTTCAGCCAATCGATTGTCAAAAGAGTATGAAATTGGAGTGAAGGAGTTTGTTGAGTTTGCAGTGAAGAATGCAAAAGATCCAAATAGAGTAGTTTGTCCTTGTTTAAAATGTTGTTTTGGAAAACGTGTTAGAGAAGATGAATTAGAAGGACATCTAGTATGTAATGGAATTGATCAAAGCTACACATGTTGGATAAGACATGGTGAGAAAAAAAAAGGAAACATTAATTTTGAGAATAGTTCTACATATGCTTCAACTGATTTCGATACAGATACATATGAGCCGGACCGAGTTGATGAGATTGCAAAAGCAGTTGAAGAAGATCTTCGAGATTGTCCTAAAATGTTTGAAAGTTTGTTGAGTGATGCAGAGAAAGAATTATATAATGGTTGTACTAAATTCACAAGACTGTCAGCGATATTAAAGTTGTACAACTTAAAAGCGAGTAATGGATGGTCTGATAAAAGCTTTACGGAATTATTAACACTCATAAAAGATATGTTGCCAGATGATAATGAACTTCCCAGTCGAACCTACGAGGCTAAACGGATTTTGTGTTCTATTGGAATGAGTTACGAAAGGATTCATGCGTGTCCTAACGATTGCATTTTATTTCGAAACGAATATGAACTACTTAAGGCGTGTCCGAAATGCAATGTCTCTCGATATAAGAAGAAAGAATCTACTCCAGCAAAAGTCGTGTGGTATTTTCCTATAATACCAAGATTTAGGCGCATGTATCGCAGTGAAGAAGATTCAAAACACTTGACATGGCATGCAGATGAAAGAATTAGAGATGGAATGTTTCGACACCCTGCAGATTCCCCACAATGGGCAAAAATTGATCACGAGTATCCTGAATTCGGGATAGAGTCAAGAAATCTAAGACTTGCACTTTCTACTGATGGAATGAATCCACATGGTCTTCAAAGCATCTCACATAGCACGTGGCCTGTGATTTTGGTAATATATAACCTACCTCCATGGTTATGTATGAAGCGTAAGTTTATGATGTTGTCTCTGTTAATTTCTGGACCCAAACAACCGGGGAATGATATCGACGTATACTTGACTCCTTTAATTGAAGATTTAAAAATTCTGTGGGAGACAGGTGTGGAAGTTTATGATGGGTATAGGAAAAAGTGTTTCAATTTGAGGGCTATGTTGTTCGGCACAATTAATGATTTTCCAGCATATGGTAATTTATCAGGATATAGCATTAAAGGTCAGTGTGCATGTCCTATATGTGAAGAGAGTACAAATTGGATGCGGTTGAAACATTGTAAGAAGAATGTGTTTCTTGGACATCGTAGATTTTTACCTTATAGTCATCAGTATCGTGGGTGGAGAAATGCATTCAATGGAAAATCAGAGGAAGGTAAAGCTCCTTTAGCACCGACTGGATATCAAATACTTGAAAAAGTACAAGGTTTGACCAATAAATTTGGCAAACCTTTTGCGGGAGAGCTGGTGAAAACTGGGTGGAAGAAAAAGTCAATTTTCTTTGAATTGCCATATTGGAAGTCATTGTATGTAAGACATTTCCTCGATGTGATGCATATTGAAAAAAATGTATTTGAAAGTGTTATTGGTACGTTACTCAATGTTCCAGGAAAGTCTAAAGATGGCGTCAATGCAAGATTGGACTTGGTCGATATGGGAATAAGAAATGAACTGGCTCCAGTAAAGAAAGGAAATCGCACATATCTACCTCCAGCCGCTCATACTCTATCTAGAAAGGAAAAAATTGTTTTATGTAAATTTCTACACGAAGTTAAAGTTCCAGAAGGATACTCTTCGAACATTAAAAATTTGGTTTGTATGAAAGACCTCAAGTTAAAAGGTTTGAAGACCCATGATTGTCATATTATAATGGAGCATTTGCTACCAATAGGTATACGTTCCATTTTACCTGAAAAAGTTCGACTAGCCTTAACTAGATTATGTTTCTTCTTCAGGGAAATTTGTAGTAAAGTGATCGACCCTCAGAAATTACCGACATTGCAGAGGGAAATTGTTGTTACTTTGTGTGAGCTTGAAATGTATTTCCCACCATCGTTTTTTGATATAATGGTTCACCTTACTGTTCATCTGGTTAAGGAGACACAACTTTGTGGGCCAGCTTATATGAGATGGATGTATCCGATAGAACGATATATGAAAATATTAAAAGGGTACGTAAAAAGTAGAAGTCGACCAGAAGGTTGTATTGCTGAACGATACATTGTTGAAGAGGCTGCTGAATTTTGTACTGAATATCTGTCCAATGTTGAATCCATAGGGCTTCCCATGTCTCGTCATTCGGGAAGACTATCAGGAGAAGGGATAACTGGAAGGAGACTACTGACTATATCAAGGACAGAATGGGAGCAGGCACAATTGTATGTTCTGCACAATGATGATGAGGTTCAACCGTATGTTACAATACACATTGATCAGTTATCTCGTTTGAACATGAATAGGAATCAAAATTGGATAACTCGAGAGCACAATCGAAGTTTTGTAACATGGTTAAAAAATCACATAATGTCAAAATTTGATATAGACCCCGGATCAATTTCAAATAGATTGAGGTGGCTAGCAAATGGTCCGAGCTTACATGTCTTTTCTTACACTGGTTATGTTATTAACGGCTACACATTTTATACCAAAGAACAAGATGATCAGACCACTATGCAAAATAGTGGAGTCACTCTCGTAGCTGAAGCGATGCATGTCTCAAGTGCAAAAGACAAAAACCCAATATATGCAAATCTATCATATTTTGGGGTTATCGAGCGCATATGGGAGTTAGACTACACAATGTTTCGTGTTCCCATATTTGGTTGCAAGTGGGTCGATAATAATAATGGCGTTCGGATTGATGAGTCAGGATTCTTGCTTGTCGATTTTAATAGGGTGGGATACAAAGACGAGCCTTTTATTTTAGCGTCGCAAGCTCAACAAGTGTTTTATGTCACTGATCCTTCTAATGATAAATGGTCTGTTGTCCTATCGACCAATAAAATAAGTGATGATAACAATAATGATGAAGATGTTGGTAATGATCTTTTATTTGCAACATCACAACAACCACATGAAATTGATTCAACTGATGATGGTTTATATCTTAGAGATGATCATGATGAGGGAATTTGGATTAATCCATCGTTTCGTATTGTAAATGGACAAACAAATGTGAATGTCACCAGGAAAAGAAGAAGGGCATCTTAATGTATATGTTTAATTGTTTTATATAAGCTATGCATGTAATCTGAACTGTGTTATTGTAAATATGCATGTAATCTGAATTGAGTGTTTTATACTAAGTTCTGATTAATTTATTTTCTGATTAATTTATTTTCTGCTTATATTTAGCTTGATTTGAGTGTTTTATACCAAGTTCATGTAACAATGAGTGTTTTATATTTAGCTTGATTTACATGAACTGAACTGAATATAAATTAGTAATTTACATGAACTGAACTGAACTGAATAGAGAGATTCTCTTTTGCTCAGTGCATATATATATAGATTCTTCAGAAGTTCTCATTTCTAATAATTCATCATCTCCTAAAGTATTGTGATAAAGACAATGATAACAATATTTTTAATCCAATAAACAATGATAAAAATGTTTTTAATGTCATCCCAACCCAAATAAACCAAACACAAAAATAAAATAAAGAGACATTTTACAGCGCTTATCTTAAAAAGCGCTGTAAAAGATCCTTTTAAAAATAAAATAATGAGTGTTTTATACCTTTTACAGCGCTTTTCACACAAAGCGCTGTAAACGACTCTTTTGAAAGTGAGTAAAAAAGACATTTTACAGCGCTTATTTGACAAAGCGCTGTAAAAAAGCTTTAAAAATAATATTCATCAGACACCTAATTTCTTCAAACACCTTGTACGCATCATGGGAATCTCCAAAAACATCAGACACAAACCCATTTCTTCAAACACCTTGTACGCATCATGGGAATCCCCAAAAACACATTGTTAACAAAAACATCAGACACAAACCCATTTTTCGCAACATGGCAATGATCCTGAATACCAAGTTTCGATTTAAGAAGGAAAGAGAATGTAAAGAGATAAAACAACCCAAAAAGGGTGGAGATTGAATTGTGAAAGAGTAAGCTTTGATGTTTGTGAAGAAAATGCATAAAAGGAGAAGAGTTTGGTGAAGAGAAAGGGATTTTTGTGGTGACCAGTTACTACTATGTGAGTTTTGCATGCATGTTGAGCTTGTTTAAAAAATAACATAACATAACAAAACACAAAATAACACACGTAGGTCTTTTACAGCGCTTATTTGGGAAAAGCGCTGTAAAAGAGCCTTTTAAAATTAACATAAAGAGACATTTTAGAGCGCTTATGTGTAAAAGCGATGTAAAAGGCATTCATATAACATAATAACACACGGATGTCTTTTACAGCGCTTATTTGGGAAAAGCGCTGTAAAAGAGCCTTTTAAAATTAACATAAAGAGACATTTTAGAGCGCTTATGTGTAAAAGCGATGTAAAAGGCATTCATATAACATAATAACACACGGATGTCTTTTACAGCGCTTATTTGGGAAAAGCGCTGTAAAAGAGCCTTTTAAAATTAACATAAAGAGACATTTTAGAGCGCTTTTGTGTAAAAGCACTGTAAAAGGCATTCATATAACATAATAACACACGGGGGTCTTTTACAGCGCTTTTTGGGAAAAGCGCTGTAAAAGAGCCTTTTAAAAATTTAACTAAAGAAGCCTTTTAGAGCGCTTTGCAAAAGAAGCGCTGTAAAAGGCTTATAAAAAGCGCTGTAAAAGGGTTACGTATATATAACAGTTACCTCTTCAGTTTCCTATTCATTACGTAAACTTCACTATCATCTCAACCTTCATCGTTCTTCTCTTCTTTTGCAAACCCTATCATCTCGTCCATTACGAACCTTATTTCCACGATCATCTCCTTCATTTCGAACCTTATTTCCATCCAAGATCATCTCTCCCATTTCACACAATATATTTTCATTGAAATACGTAACCCTCATTACGTATTTCTTCAATATCGTATTTATTTGAACCATATTTCTGTGAACTTTTTGCGTTCCCTCGTTTCTTTACATTTCATCTTTCTTCGAACCATTATTCAGGTATTGATGTTATAAATTTTTTGTAATCATTAAAATGCATGTTGAGCTTTTTTAAGATATACTTATACATGTTCAGGTTGTTTATAATAATGCATGATCCATGTTGAGCTTGTTGATGTTATACTAAACTGCATGTTGAACTTGTTGTAGTTAAATGGATACAAACAAAGATATAGAAGTTCAAAATGAAGAAGTTGGCACCTCCAAGACTTATGAAAAAGAAGTCAAACGTGGTGCAACTATAATGCAAAAGGTGATTAAAGCAAGGAGTAGTGGGATTAAATTTGAGGTATACTATACTTTGTTTGCTGTGTGATTTTTATCTTTTTTTAGGGTTTAGGGCATGTACTTACTATATGAGTTTATTAGGTTGGCTGGAACGAGAGTGGTCAGCCAGTTGACCCCAACAGCTCCATGTTTGTAAGCTATATTGGGGCTGTTGTTCGTCAAAATGTCCCAATAACAATAGACAACTGGAGAGATAAGGCGTTGAAGGATGCCAAAGATATCATCTGGAATGACATTCAAGTAAATATTTTGATCTACTCTTTTGTCATTTATAATTTTTTTTCTGTAAAATACATTACTTATAATTGTTTTCATTGCAGACCACTTTTGTTCTTGATGAGGAACGAAAGTCATATGTTTTGAGAGTTGCTGGGAAAATCCATCGTGGATTTAGATCCCATCTCTCAAATTTCTATCTAAAAGATAGAGAAGGAAACACAAATGCTGAACCTCCAAAGATATATCAACATTATATATCAAAGGATGAATGGAGAGCATTTGTTTCCAAACGTTCTGACCCGGCGTTTGTCGTAAGTGATTAATTTATTAGCATTTGTGTTTTATTATTCATATTCGTAGCGTATTTTAAATTTTTACACAATTGCTATTTTTTTTTATATAGAATATTAGTAAGGCAAATCGCGAACGGGCAAGCAACCCAAAACACCCATACAAGAAATCACGTATGGGATATGCACGCCTTGAACAACAAATTGTAAGTAATTAAACATCACTTTTATATAATGAAGTAATTTGTATTATAAACTATAGTGTGTAACTAATTTGTATTATTTTGTTTATGATTTTAACGAATAGAGAAAAGACACCCAAGCCGATCAACCCTTGGGTCGTCATATATTGTGGAAGGAAGCGCGTGTTAATAAAGAAGGAGTGGTTGATAATGAAAATGTCAAGAAAGTTGTAGAACTTTGTGTAAGTATATTATCACTTTAATATTTTTTAATATTGTATTTTAAAAATGCTATTGAACTTATCTTTTTAATGTTACATGTATTTTAGGAAACTATTGAACAAAGTTCTGAAACTCAAGAGGGCAACAAGGATACGTGCAGGGACATTCTTGGGAAAGTGTTTAATGTCCCTGAGTATTCCGGTCGAGTGAGGGGGAAAGGATTTGGCGTAACTCCCAAAAGCTTTTTTCCTCAAGAGAAGCGCCAAAAACCTTCCAACGAGGAAGTATTAGAGAAGCTCAGAATCCTATCGGAGCAAGTGGCACTCTTGGTGAATACGAATAAAGACAAGCAACTTCCGGTTCAGCTCCAACCTGAAATACAAATGGAGAGTGAAACCGGGAGTTGCAACGTCGGTTTGAAGAGTATTCCCGAGGTAATTAATTACTTACTACTTACTTGCTTATGTAATTACTTATGTATTAAACAAACTTATATATTAACTGTACTTATGTTTTAACTATTGATGTAGGGTGTCACTACATGTGTCCTATACTTGTCCTCGCCGACTCAACGGAAGGTGGGAAAAGGAATATTGCACAATACTTCGGGAGAAGTATTGCACAATATTCCGATCCCCGCGGGCCATGTCAAAGTATCGCCTACGGTTGCTTTCGAACCAACTGCACCGTTGCCCATACCGGACAACGATGGAGATATGAAGTTCTTAAGCGACGCTATTGGCAGTTACGTGGCATGGCCCACACACCTTGTTGCCCTCGAAAAAAAGATTCCCAAGGACAAATCAGTTACATCTCCCGAAAAGGTTTGTCACATTTATTGCCTAAGGTTTTTTATTTTTTCAGATTCAATAAACTAACATTTTACCTCATTTTTGTAGGTCCAAATAAATAAACCACCCCTACAGCCAAAAAAAGGCAGCAAACCTCAAAAATTGGAGGTTAATAGGGCTGCCAAACTACAAAGGCTGGAGGGTAATAAAGCTGCAAAACTTGCAGCAACAAAAAATCTAGATCGGGGAAAATCGGTCGCTGCTGCTGCTGCTCCTAATAAAAGTCAGCCACGCCTTGGTAAATACGGGGCGTGTCTTGACATCCAAATAAAAAGGAACATGGGCAGCAGCAACGATTCGCCCATCGTACAAATGAATAAAGACATCTTTGGAGATGAGTATATTGAATACCTCGAAAAGGAGCAAATGTACGATCTTCTCGAACATAAGGAGCTGAGTGTTACTGTAATCAGCTTGTACATAAGGTAAAAAATACTTTTAATTGCATTTATTTGTAATTAATTAAATGTATTGGTAATTAATCTAGTTTAAAATTTTCATTGAAGGTTTTTGTACGAGAAGGTCGTGTGCACGAGGAAACTGTCAAATATATATATATATATATATATATATAATGTGTTTGTTCATGCTCTAATAATCACATTTATTCATTCGATAGTGCCTTAAAAGTTTATCGAGCTCAAAGAGGTGCTAAAGTGTCGAAGCAGAAGTCTAATAACATTACATGGATCTCAATAAAGTGCCCTCGTCAAACAAATAACATCGACTGTGGGTACTACGTATTGAGATTCATGAAGGAGATTGTTGAGAAGAATAAAACTATTATCCCAGAAACGGTACGGTATTTGCATTATATGATTTTCATATATAAATTATCTATATATTTGATACTAACTTAATATAATATGTTCCATTTTTATATTGCAGTACTTTGACAATTCCAGTCCATCATATTCTGAGGAAGATCTGATGGAATTAAAGGAAGACTGGTGTCAGTATGTGCTTGACTTGCAAATTATTTGATTTTCTGGGAAATAGCTTGCTGCTGGGCAAGGGATCTGAATATTATATGGTAGCTAGTGCATATAATGTATATTATGTTAGTTATTATATGTAAATGATCATAGGACACAATATATGAACATGCATATGGATCTGAATGTAGTTTAGGTTGTAAATTAGGTTATATATATATACGTATCTGAATGTAGTTAATTAGGTTGTAAATTAGGTTGTATATATGTATCTGAATGTAGTTACTTAGGTTGTAAATTACAGAGTTACAGAGTTACATATATGTTAATAAAGTTACAGAGTTCTGATTTCTGTTCTACTGATTGTGTGAACTGCTTATGGTATTTGAATATGTTTTGTTGTTGTGTGCACTGATTGTGAAGTGATTTTGGATACAAAGATAAAAGACAGCGCTTTTTAAAAAAAATGCCATAAAAAGCTAAAAAGCGCTTTTCATTTCAAATAATTAATTTACAGCGTTTAAAAAAAAAACACACACACACACATTTTACAGCGCTTTTTTTAAAAAGCGCTGTAAAATGTTGTTCAAAAGCGCTTTAATGGTGCACATTTTACAGCGCTTTCTTGAGAAAGCGCTGTAAAATATACAACAAAAGCGCTGTAAAATGCAGACCCATAATATGAAATTATGGGTGGGCATTTTACAGCGTTTTTTTGAGAAAGCGCTGTAAAATGCACACCCATATATGAAATTATGGGTGGACATATTACAGCGCTTTCTTGAGAAAACGCTGTAAAATGCACACCCATATATGAAATTATGGGTGGGCATATTACAACGCTTTTTGAGAAAGCGCTGTAAAATGCAGACCATAATATGAAATTATGGGTGTGCATTTTACAGCGCTTGTGTTAAAAAGCGCTCTAAAAGCAGACCCATAACTCATATAATGGGGTGCATATTACAGCGCTTGTATTTACATGTTTTATAGCGCTTTTTTAAAAGCGCTGTTGTATCATTTACAGCGCTCGATTCCACAGCGCTTATTTTTTTTGAAAAAGCGCTGTAAATGGCTTAAAAAAAGCGCTGTAAAATGCGTTTTTTCGCGTAGTGCTTAATAGCTTTTGCCTCGATTTCTCATGTTCTTGATGCAACAATTGTTGACTTTCTAGGTGCTTATATTCTTGCTCTCTTTGAATCCTTTAAATTTTTGTATGTACAATATCATGGTATGATCAACATGTGCCATTTTAGCTAAATGAAAAATACTCCATGTACAATCTTGATGGTTCTTTTTTCAATGTACCGGATAGGACCCTAGCACCGTACACCTAGCCTCTATTCTTCCCCCAGTCACCTCAATCCACTTGGTGTGCTCAATATTTCTCATCTCTTGTTAATTAGGCCGACTCTCAGGGGAATAGTTGCACGAGTCATGTGAACTTCATCCTTAACTTAATTAAAAGAGTCTTGTGTAAATATAAAACAATTCAAAATTAATTATAAATTTACTTAAATGTATGATAAAGATATTGTAATAACAACAAATATTACACATATAAATCAAATTTGAAAAACCATATATAAGCTTCTTTGCACAATGAGAAACAAAATATTGTGTTCCTTTTTGTTTTTGTTTTTGTGGGTTACCATGAACACCTCATGTTCTTGGACCATTCTTCCAAGCTCTTTCTCCTAAAATAACAACAACAACAAAATTTAGTAATTTAAGTAATAAAATAAATATTCAATGTACAAATTAAATTAATAATAAATTAAATTTTTTTACTATTTTTCTTCTAGTCTCTACAAATTAACAACTTCAACCTGTGTGTGTACTTTTTCCGCTCTCTTATACCCTAATGTATTTAGTTTTTTGAGCTAAATCTTTCTGAGCTTTTTTTTATTGTATTTAGTTTTTTCTTTTATATTAATCACCATGTTAAAGATATAGTAAAAAACGTATATCTTTAAATTAATCACAAATTTGTTCAGATGTTAATCGAATGGGAGGTCTACAACTTTCAATAACACCCTTAAAATATGCATTTTTATTTCTCTTAAATAGATTATCATATGGTAAAAACTTACGATGCAAGTCAAACCAAGATGCCTTCTCACCAAATTTTAATGTAAATGCTTTACTATCTTCCATACAAATAAAACATGCTAATTTACCATGTGTTACCCATCCCGACAACATCTCATAGGTTGGGAAATTATTAATGCTCCACATCAAAGCTACTTTCATAATAAAATTTTATTTTTGAGCAATATTATATGTTAAAACACCATGTCGCAACCTCTTTATATCATCAATTAATTGTTGTAAGTAGATATCAATACCTAATGTGGCATTTGATGGTTATGGTATTATAGTGGCTAAGATCATATAAAGTTTAGACATGCACATATTTTGGAGAGGATTGTAAGAGATGACAATAATTACTTAACAAGAATAAGGTGTAGATGAAACTTGAATATACGTGGTGAAACCATTAGAGCATGATCCTAATCATATATTATATAGATCTAACGTAAAATCAAGATGTACTTCATCATTATTGTAATATTGTTTTTTTTTTTATTCTCAAACTGTCCAACTTGGACAACTTAAGATTTAATAAATTTTAACGAGCACAACTCGAAAAACAAGTTTATTTACTCAATAATATATATTAAACCGTAAACGGGACACTAAATATTCACTCATAAAAATTGATTGTAATTTTGTTGTCTATTTAACGGGTTCTCCTGTTAAACTAAAATACTACATTACCTATAACAATATTCAACATTGTTATAACTAATTAATAGCCTAAAATTGTATTATATATTAATATTATTACAAATTTAAAATATTCATTAAAACATACAAATGAAAATTCATATTAACATATATTCAAACAATGCACATATATTAAATAAAGATACTTAAATTAATTTTTTAAATATATAAATTAACATTTTTTTTCAATAAATATATTAATATATTTTCAAATTTTTATAAAAGTTCACAATAAACACAATATATATTTTTTAGGCTTAATTGCAGTTTTGGTCCCCCTATTTTAGCTGAATCGCGAAAGTAGTCCCTCCGTTTTGTTTCTCCCCAGTTTTGATCCCCCAAACAGAATTTTAGTCCAAAACTGGATGAAATTTTATTTTTTAAAGCCGTACTGCACCATTTATGGTCATGTATTTCAGGTACAATTGTTGCAAATGAGATCTTGAGGCATTGTGTAACTTAAATAAATGCAAAAAAAATGAAATTTCATCAAGTTTTGGACCAAAATTCTGTTTGGGGGACCAAACCTGGGGAGAAACAAAATGGGGGGACTACTTTCGCGATTCAGTTAAAATAGGGGGACCAAAACTGCAATTAAGCCTATTTTTTAATATATCAATAAAAATACAAAAAATAACATTTAAAATTTTAAATTCACATTTTACATTATGAAAAAGAATATACAAATCACATTTCAAACATAACATTATTATTATGCAATTTGAATATATTGTTTAACTCTATAAATCTTAAAATCTAACACGAAGTGAGGAGCCGCATCTGACTTGTCACTTTTTCCACAGGTATGTTAACTCAACAACTACATAAATAAAACATTTCAAAATATAATTTAAAATAAAACCGAACATAAAAAAATAAAATACTTTACATACCAAGATAATAAGGAGAAAATAAAAACAAAAAACAAAAAACAAAAAATGGAGATCACAGAGAAAAAGGTGAGAGTAGATTGAGTAGAGAGTTTGTAGAAGAAGAAGAAAAAAGGAATAAGGTAAGAAATGGGGAAGAAGAAGAGGTTTGATAGTGCATAACAAAAGGGACAAGGGCTATGGCCCTCGATAAATGCTTATGTCAGGAAACGAGGGTTTTGGTACTCGACAAAGTAATGTGTCAATCAATAAAGTGAGGGCTCCGACCCTAGAAAAACATGTGCTTCAATCAATGAGGGTTCAAGCCCTCGGAAAGTACAAACTTCATTAACAATTGCAAGGGCCATAACCCTTAGTCAATATCAACCATTTCATGTCTTCAAATTTGTGTTTAGATAGTTCCCTCCATATTTAAATCGAGGACTATAGCCATATCAAACATTTGTTGAATAAAATACCTAGGACTTTGGCCCTCGAAAATTTTCTTAACTAGTTTTTTTAGGGCTATGGCTCTCGAAAAAACCTTACAAACACATAGTGAGGGCTTATAAGCCCTAGTAATGACCCTAGGTATTTGGCTTCATTCTTGTAGTGTTTGGGGGTTGTACCATGATAGAATATGAGAATTCTTCTTCAGTCACAAAAAGTGACCACGACTACTTCATTAACAAGATTAAGAGAGCCAACTTTCGCAATAGTTATATAAAAAGTGATATTAAAAAGGGTTATGTTTTGGACCTAGATTGGTTTTTCAAGAATAAATGTTATGTCCTATCTGGTATGTATGATTGATTTATTCATAAAGTGGGAAGTATTTAGGGTTGTATTGTGATAGAATCGAAGTTCAAGTGTCGAGGAGAATATGAGGATATTGCCAATAGGTCTTACTTAAATGCAAGATATATACAACTAGGACTATGCAATGCATAAAACGATTACCTTTAATTAATTGTACAAAAAAGTAAGTTAAATTTAATATATTTATTTCTCCATATAACTTAAATGCGAACATAATTTTTTATAAATGTAATGCTGAAATAAAATAGTACTCAAAATAGAGAGTCAATTTTTTTTTTATTGTGCTTGACAAAAGTACAATCTTGCTCCTACGTATCTCTAAGTGCGATGGAGAAATCAAAGCTACGTACTTCTTAGATAGAAAAATTACAGATGTATTGATTGCTTTTAAAAATGTGTTTTGTTGTTGATAAACAAATTAGGTAAAAAAAAACTTATTTTGAGAAAATGAGTTTGTTTTATTTGAATAATTTTTTTATCTAAAAAAACGAGTTTTAAGGCTATCAAGCTGGACAACTTGTGTCTCAAAAGCTGAAGGATTAAAAATGTATCTCGTCTAGTTAACCCATTTAAGAATATTTTTATTACTTTTGTTATAAATAAGGGATTTAAAATCATCAAGTTGTACAACTTGTGGCTTAACAATGCAAAGATAAAAACAAAAAAAAGTCAAATTTAATTAATCAAATTTCAAAGTCAATTTTAGAATAGTTTATTTATAAAAATGAGTTTTAGAACTACCAAGTTGTACAACTTGTGTCCTAATAACTCAAAGATTAAAATGATGTCAACTATAACCTCAAATCAAAGATTCATTTGTGTTTTTTTTTTTTGGAATATTTAATGTTTGTTAGAAACTAATTAAAATTAATATATAAAAAAATTGGACTTGTTAAAAATATGAGTGCCGAAGACATGAAACTAAGAAAACTGGGCTTGGGACGCAAAATCTAATTTTAATATATAATTAAAAGGAAAAGAAAATCAAATACTAAACTAAGAAATCCTAAGTACTAGAAACAAAAAAGAAAAGACAAGAGGGAGCGGTGGTTGGGGCAGGGGGCGTAGGGAAAAGAAAAAGAAAATAAAAAGAGGAAGACACCGTGAAAGGAAAAAGGTGAGAATTAGATGAAGGGAGGGAAGAAGAAACAAAAGAATGAAAGAAGAAAAAAACAAAGAGGCAACACTTATTCTATTTTAGTCTAACCTTTCATTGTTACTTATTTCTTTTTCTTGCTCAGAAATAAAAAGTTTGATCTTTGAACTCGTATTCTTAAATTTATTTTCTCATTCTTATTTTTTAGTGCTAAAAAATAGTTCATATTTGAAAATTATATACATTTTTATAATAATTGTGACTATAAGGTGATAGTAATGAGCAAATAGATTTATTGTACAAGAGAGAGAGAAAAAAAAAAACCTCAATACTATCTATAAAAGATGAAGACATTTTTTGTAAAAGTTAGCCACATGTTCTTTGTTTTTCTTTTGCTCCTACTCTTTTCCGTTTTTTTTTTTTTTTATGTGTATGTTTTTTTTAAGTGAATTAGTATCATATTTCAACCCAAAAGCTTCTCGTCTTTTTGAAAACCCTCTCTTTGGGTTCCAACGAATTTCATCTTTTGGTGCTTTAGTTTCCTTGTTCATGATCTAATTTCCTCTACACATCTGATGCATTCAAATTTTTAGTTCATTTGTTTTTATCTGGTTGTGCTCATGTGTTAATCTTCTATTTATGTGTAAGGATCGGAGCTGGTTTGCTTGAAGCTAAAAAGCTTTTTTTATTTAATTTTATTTATTTGCAACTTTGTGTTTATTCTTTCTAGTGTTTAGTTGGACATAGTATGATAGTCTGACCAACCAATTTGTCTTTTGTTTTTGTTTCAAGTATTTAATTATTTTTATTAATTTAGTTTTACTATATATCATTTTTTTGTTTGATACTCTTGTAATATCATGAACTCCATTGTATTAATTGTAATTTATTTATTTTTTGTAACTTTAATGTTGTCACTTTTAATTTTAATTTTAATTTTAATTTTAATTTATTTATTTATTTCAATATTAATAATTAAAATGAAGATTTTTTTTTATGAGGAGAATTAAACTGATAATATTCAAACATATTATAATTATTACAATTTAATTGGTTGGACAATATTAAAGTACTGCAATGTATGTGGCTTTTCTATCCTATAACCAAGAGATAATTAAGAATAAAAAACTTGTATATAAACTTTGTTTTTACACTTTGACCCAATAGATTGAAAGGTACCACTCTCACTTAATTTCTCAAATTACATTAAAAAACTTCTCGATAAATAGTTAGCCCAAATATTTACTTTCAAAAGAATAATTTATATGAAAAGGAGAGAATTAAATTTTATACTCTCACATTTTATCACCTTTTACATGATGAACTTTTCAAAATAACGTTGTAGAAAATATAAAAAAATTCGACATGTTTTCTGTACTCCACATTTATATTTTTTTATCTACCATAAATTTTTAAAATAAAACTTCTGAAATGTAAAATTTTTTCTCAATTTATTTTTTTATACTGAAAATTTTGAGTTTTAAGTATTTAATATCATAAACAAAAATATATATTTGATAGTATTGAAAAAACATGTTAAATAATTTCAGAATATAAAAACACGTAAAGAAATATAATTTATAGATGTTTAGATATCTTCAGTTTTTTAGATGTAAAATTACATAGTTTTTATAGTCTCTACTTTTTTTAATACTATTATTTATGTTATTATTTTATTAGTTATACAGTTTTACGTACTAAAATGATTTTCATAAATACTAAAGACAAAATTCAATATTGCTACTTTTATTATAGTATTATTAGTTTTTTAAAATAAGCATATATTTCACACACGCGACATGCTATTTTGAATTGAAAAGTAAATACAACTCATAATTTTAAATTTTTACTCTAAAACTTTTAAAAGTCATAGAGTTAAAAAAAAAAGTTAGTCATTATATAATTTTAAAATTTTATTTTTAGACCTTGTAAAAATAATTGCATTTTGTGGTCCCTAGAAAATGATAATCAGATTTGATTCATGCTAAAAAGTTAACTTATATTTTTGAATGATAATTTCTAAGTATGTTTAAAATATTATAAAAAATATCTCCTTAAAAATTTAAATTTTTTAACTTTGGATAAAATAAATATGAAATTTTTAAACCATATAAAATCAAGATAAATGTAAGAAAGAATATGTTTAGTTTTTTGTAGAGACACTTTGTTTATAATGTTGTAAAAAAATTTCAAAAATATTGTGACATTTCATTGAATTAAAAATACAATTTTAGAGAGATTAAAAACGTATGTAACAAAATATTTATTAAAAAATCACATTATCAAACATCAAAGATGTGTACTTTTTATTAAATACGTTTTTAGAAAGAGCTTAAGAAGACATTTAAGTTGTACTTATTAAAACGCAATTCTTTAATTCTAATGTCTTCTCAAGCTCTTTCTAAAAATGCACATTTTTAATGTTTGGTCATGTGAATTAAATTTATTAAAAAATTACATCACTAAGCATAAAAAATTTGCACTTTATCATCTTTTTAAAGAGCATCAAAAGACATTAAAATTAAAGAATTGCGTTTTAATAAGTACAACTTAAATGGCAAACATTTATTTGTAACGAGTTCGAACATATAATTCTCTATTTATTTATACTAAACTGTTTGAGTCTAGTAACTAACTACTTAAGAAAAAGAATTAAGGAATAACTAAAAGGCCAAGAGATCCTATCAAACTTGAAGTGTAATGCACGATGCCCAAGGGAGAGGCCATCGAGGCCTTTGCATGGGGCCTTCAATTTTTATTTTTATTTTTATCAGTACAGTTGCATTCCTTTTTAGCAATTTGATGGTTAAATGTGATGACAATGGAAAACAAAAGAAGTAAATTTGAATTATATTTTGCCATTTTTAAAAATTAATTTAATTGTTTAGTCAAAAAAATATTTTTTTATTAAATCATTTAATTTAGGATTTAAAAACATTCAATGAAACTAAAGTTGAATTATAAGAAACTTAGATTAGAATATCAGAGAGAGAAAAAATGGACACAATAATTTTTATACTAATTCACTACAGACTATCTTTACATCTTATCATTCCCTCACAAAGAGATTATCCTTCAGTACAATAGATGACTTAATCGACTATTTTAAGCAATAACATACTAATATTATTTACTCTGCATATTCAGTCTTTGAGTATTATTCTTTAGCCTCTCTAGACTATCATCATTTGAAGCCTTATCAACTTTCTAACATCATTAAGGTTCATGAGTATTGTTATACCTTTTTAGATACTTCTTATGATTAAAGAGTTGTTGCCACTATCGGGCTGATTTACATCAATTCCAGTTTGTGTCTGAATTGACACAAATTTTATTTCTAGTACTCTAACTCTCTCAGAGAGAATATTACATTTGAAATTATATATCAATTCAAGTGCATCAACTAACTCGATTTATTTACATCAATTCTAACAACTCTTTACTAAAAGGATTTTTAATTTATTCTCTTTTTTTTGTAATGTATTTTAGGCTTTTACATAAATTCTTCTTAACACATTTTTTTTTTTCATTCTCTTACTTATGTGTTTCATATTAATCAGTTTATACTTAAATACAAAGAGATGTATCCGTTGTGAATGTTACTGTTGGAGATCTTGAATTAGCATTTAAGGAAAATCAGCCTTTAAGACATTTCAAGTGACCACGTAGAGTGCATTGGTGTAGCCATATGTTTACCATCATTCATTTTAAACTTCAAGTGAACAAGTAGAGTGCCTTGGTGTAGCCTTAGGTTTACAATCATTCATTTTAAACTTCTTGAGAATCCCTTTTGTATATTTGGTTTGATAAATGTATTTTTTGTATTTGTATCCCTTAAAAGAACTTAAGTTATCTCATCATATCATTTGAAATTCAAGCTCCATCAACTTGCAAATTCTTGATAAAAAGTGTCATTAGTAGATCCAAAAATAATAATGTCATCAACATAAATTTGAATGATAATAATGTCAACTCATATTGATTTTCTAAATAGGCTCATGTCTACTTGTCCTCTTTCAAAATTATTTTTAAACAAGAAGTTACTTAGTCTAGCATATTGATTTTCTAACCTTTTGTGCCAAATTAATTTCTTTTCATTTACTGACATTAGACACATAACATCTTGTTTCTCTAGACTAAACATATTTATCATATATATGTTATTTTATCTTTGACCTATAAAGAGTACGTATTCATCCTTTTGACTAATTGCCTTAAATGTTTTTTTGATTAAATATAATATCATAATTATTATTATAAGTAAATAGACTACTACTAAATAAATTATGTTTAAGACCTTTAACAAAAAAACATCTTTAATAGAAGGAGATGTGCCATTACCACCTATGCCTTGCCCTATGATATGACCTTTCTACTTTCCTCCACAAGTTATTGTGCCTCCATTGTCCAATGTTAGGTTTTGGAACATAGACTTTTCTACCATCATATGTCGCGAGCATCCACTGTCCAGGTACAATGATTAGTGTTTTAACTTGGCTGCTTAGGACATCTACAACATAGATAATTTTGTTCTTAGGTGCCCACATTAAGTTGGGTCCTGATTTGTTAGTCTTGAAAGGTTTCTTGTCTTTCCTTGTATTTAACATGGGACAAGATAATTTAGAATGATCTTTCTTAGAGAAAAAAGTACACAAAATATAAGAGGGAATAATTTTACGTTTAGTTACTATTTCTTTAAATCTTAGAACTCTTTTACCATTTATACTAACTGCATAAATCATAGAAGCATACTTGCTTCTTTTGATATTGTTAGCTAGAAAGTCTTAGAATGTTTCTTCATATTTATCATTTATGACATAAATTAAATTAGATCGGGTTAAGTTAGAAGATACCTCAATTTCTGCATCAACTGATTCACTTTCATAGTCAAAATAAATGTCTATATTGGATCCAGAGGCAGAGTTGGTATGAGCCACTAGAACCAAAGCTTCTTGCTTTTTATGATCAGAAGATTCATCAAAATCATTTCATGTAGCCATCAAAACCTTCTTCTTGGATCTGGATTTTTTTTTATGTTTCCCTTTTTCCAGATTTGGATATCCAGACTTGATATGTCCAGGTTCATTGCATCCATATCATATGATGTTTTTCATGTCAAATTTTTCTTCCCTTCCTTTGTTGGACTGTCTGTAATATTTTTGAGCAAATTGCTTCTTTGTGTTGTTCCACATCTTCTGAATTTTTCTAGAAATCAAAGCCAACTCCTCATCCTATGAATTCATATTCTGATTATCTAAATCTTTATCCTCTAATTGTGTTGTTGCCTTTAGAACTTTGTTCTGCTTGGATGTCAATGCAAAATTTGGATTCTTCTTCTTGGGCTCATCCTCTGTAAGCTCAAATGTGATCTCAAGAAGCTAATTAATTCTTACAATTTAAGAGTATTGATATCCTTAGCTTTTTGCTTGGAAGACTTCTAAGAATTTTCTTCATATGATCAACAGTAGTATAATCTTCTTAAGTACCTTTAATCTGGAAAACATTGTTTCAATTTCTTCATATTATTCCATCTTGAACAACTCATACTTTCTGACTAGGTGGTTGATATGTGCTTCTTGAACTTTTTTCCTTCCTTCATAAGTTAGAACCAAATTGTCATAGATGTTTTTTGGTGTTTCTTTGTCATTGCACTTATCAAATTCCTTGAAGGTGGTTGTATTGACCATGAAGGTTCTGGACTTGTGATGCATCTTGTACATCTTCTTTTGTTCATCATCAATCTATGTCTTTGAAATTTAGTACCATTAGAATTTTTTGGAGCAGTGTAGCCATCTTCCACTAAGTCCCAAAGTCCAGGATCTTGTGAGATAAAGAAACTCCTCAAGCTATCCTTCCAATGCTCAAATTGTTTACCATAAAAAAATGTGGCATGTTTATGTTTCCTGCAATAGCTTTTTCACCAAATTCGGACAATGTTGATGCCAATTGAACGTGCCAACACGAGAAGGGGGTTGGATTGTTTTTGACTAAGTTTGATTCTTTTCGCTAATTTATTTAAAACTAGTTTGGATTTGGTGACTTACTTATAATAAAAGTCGTAGAAATCAAGTTAAGTGATTAGAGGCAGAAGTAAAATAAGAATTGCAAAGTTAAAGTGACACAAGAATTTATCTTGGTTCCCCACCAACTTGGTAGCTATGTTAAGTCCCCTTACTTAGAAGGGTTTAATCCATTAATTCACAACACTTAAACCTTCAAGCCAGTTTTCTCAAAACAACCTGTCACCTACATACTTTTTTAGGAACACACACACCTTGACTCTACAAGCCCCAAGTCTTCTCCACAAAACTTGAAAACCATAGATTGTTGAAGACACATAACACCTTGGCCCTACAAGTCAAGTCTTCTCAACACAACTTGAAAACCTGCAAATTTCTTGAGGAGCATGAAAGTCACTATCGAGACCGGTTGCAAGAGTCTCGAAAAAATTGATTTTCTTCTAACAAGTTGATTCTAACAATGACTCTCATGCTAGAAAACACTTATAAAATATGTCTTCTGAGCAAATATTTCTCTAGACCAAAACCTTATGAACTCTAATAACTTAGGAAATTTATGCTTGTGAATTATCTAATCTTCTTCTTTAGCATTGAGTATCTATTTAAAAAAATAGGTTAGAGTTTCTCCTTAGTCCTTGCAAAATATGAATCATATCTTTGCAAATAATAAATGTATAGTCTTGTGATTGATTCTTCTTGTACACAATTCATGATCATATCTTCTTCTAAATAATTCATATCTTCTTGTAGATTCTGATCAACTCTTCTTGGAAATAATTCATATTTTCTTGTAGATAAATCTTGACAGTATCTTCTTGTAAATAATTCATATCTTTCTTGTGATAAATCTTGATCAAATCTTCTTGTAGATAAATCTTGATCCAATATTCTTCTAAGTAATTCATATCTTCTTGTGATAAGTCTTGATCAAATCATCTTATCAACTTGGTCAAAGATTTTCTTCAATTAAAATTTTGAATCAAATCTTATTTTTGATTGTCTTAAAAACACAAATTTTCTTTCATACTCTTGTTTGATTTGAGTTGGAATGGATTCGGGTGGTTCTTGGATCTTCACAAATTTTTTATTCGGCAACGTCTTCTTTTCATACTTAATTTTTTCAATTTCAGTTGTTGACTTTCCATTAGAGGCATTGACTTTCTTTTTGGAGTTAGATGTTGTGTTTCTTAAATAATGATAGTTAGAGGCAGAATTGCACGACTTAGTAGAATTAGTGGAATTGGGAAAATCACCCAGTTGAATAATTCAGAGTCAATGCAACATTAGAGGCTGCATACCATATGCATCATTTGGAGTGTATTGGACCAATTTGATCAGCAAATTATGAGCTATTAATTTATGGTTCAAAAAATCTCTTTAGAGGTAATTATACCTTGATATGAACTCTTTAGAGGCATGCTTAATTTGTGCACATAAGAGGAATTCAAGGGCTTTAGAGGCATGCTTCAAATTCAGTCTTTAGACTCCGATTTAGAGCCATTATTCAGAGGTTGTCTTCAGACCTAATTATCGGACCCAGTTTTCAGATCCAAACATCCATCAAACCCAAATATTAGAAGAAATTTTCGTATCCTTCAGAGGCATGTTACTTTCGAAGACATATGTTCAAAGGTAGACGCGTATACTTTGTGTTCCTATGATCTCATCCTCTGGTACTTTCCTCTAATATTTTTGACCAATTTTTGCATACTTAATGAATCCATTAATCCAAATTTATTGTTCTCATAAAACTCTTTTGTTACCATCAAAACTATAAGTCGAAAACCAACTTGGTTCCAACATTTAACGCTTTGGCTCAGACTGGAGATTCTTAGGTGCTTATTGTAATACTTTTTATTGCTTATATTATGACTAGCTCTATTGGCAAACATTATTACTTGTTTATTTGGTGATAATATTATTTGTGTTAGAAACACTTAGATTATTATCTCTAACTTGCCCATAATTTATGCTACCATAAATTATATAGTCATTAATATAGTTCTTCGCTTCTAACTTAATATGCTCACTTAGCAAATATAGTTAGGGGATAATTGCTCTTATTCTTTTTTTTTTAATCTTGAAAATATCAACAATAGGGTTGTAGCTAAAATCACTTATGTACTAACAATTTTCCCCTTTTTAATTATGACAAACAACTATACTATTAATGAATAATTTTCCTTCACAAAGTAAAGTTTAAAAGAATGCTCCTTTGAATGTAGTACTCAAAAATTGTTTTACTTAATAATTCTTTGAGCTTCTAAAAGAAAACTTATAAATCAATATTATTTTGGGACTCCCCTTAAATATGATAAACACGATTCTTTAAGAATTTTAAACTTAATATGTTTTTTTTATACACATGAAGATAAAATCAAAAGGGAATACTAAAAGAAGAAAAGCCAAAGGATAAAGAAATAGATAAGGTGATGTGGATTTGGATTGATTCCACATGAGGTGAAGGACCCACCAAGTGATTTCTTCACATAAAGTAACAGATGAAAACCGAGAATGATTGATAAGATAATGTGGAATCACCATAATGATAAGGAATCCATTGAAAAGATTTAAGAAAGTTCTAATTCAAGAACACAAAGAAGAGACACATCTCACTCACCAATCTCATGAGAGAAATTATAATTCATTTCCAACTTCTCAAGACAAAGATAAACCTAAAATAGAAATTAAACACAAAGATTACCACTTGCTGACAAGCTCAAAATACCAAATGATGTGGATTTGAGTTGATTCCACAAGAGATGAAGGATCTACCAAGTAATTTATTCACATAAAGTAACAAAGTGAATGGGGAAAAAGAATCAAAGATGGGTTAGATTGAAAAGTCGGAGAAGAGGGCGCCACAACCTAGAAGATTGATAAGCCAACAAGGAATCACCACCAATTGTAAGAAAGTTATTGATAGGATTCATACAAGTTCTAATCTAAGAAATTAAAGAGGAGACACATCTCACTCACTATTCTCATTAGAGAAATTTTGATTCATTTCAAACTTATCCAAAATGTGACTCTTACAAGGTATTTAAAGAAGGATTTAACATATTCTTAAAATGGGCCAAAATCCAACAAAAATAAAATTAAAAACCATTATAAAGTCTTGACTTGAAGTATTCTTTGTTTTTTCTCACAATTAGTTCATCTTTAGGTTATCATAAACTCTCGATTTCATGTACAAACACTAGAAGGGTGGGTTGAATTTTGTTTGACTAAGTTGATAACTTTTTCATTATTTGATTAAATTGGTTCAAACTTGATGATTGACTTGGAGTATAAGTAATAACAAAACTAAGGAATGCAAGAATAACGTGACACAAGTAATTTATCCTAGTTCACCACTAACTTTGCTACACCCAGTCCCTTCACTCAAAAGGATTAAATCCACTAGTTCATCAATTTGAATTACAAAGCACCTAACAACCTCGTACTTTTAAGGAACGCACACCTTGACTCTACCAGCCAAGTCTTCTCCACACTATTGGAACCAAGTTGGTTTAATACTTAGAGTTTTGATGATAACAAAAGTATTTTACGAGAACAATGTATCTGACTTCACAGAGTATGAAAGAAGATTTGTGTTATTGAACAAAATCTAAAATAAGATTTGATTCAAATTTATAACTTAAGAAAATCTAAAATAAGATTTATTCAGATTTATAATTGAAGAAATCTAAAATAAGATTTGATTCATATTTATCATTGAAGAAAATCTTTGACCAAGTTGAAAAGAAGATATGGTCAAAATTTGAAGAAGATTTTATCAAGATTTATCTACAACAAAATATGAACAATATCAGTTTGAAAAATTTATAAACTCAATCTAAACAAAATACAAACATAATCAATATGAAAAATTTACAAACCAATCTGAAAAAAATATGAACGGAATCAATTCGAAGAATTTATAAATCCAATCTGAACAAAATACGAACATAATCAATCTAGAAGAACTCTTAAAATTGGATTCAGAAATAAAAAATTGGCTAAATAATATATAATCAAAAAGCATCTTGTTCATAATTATTTTTTAGTAAGTTCATTGTTGACCAAGCTAGGAATGAATATACAATTTAGAATTAAACAAGGACTAAATTGAAGCCCTAATTTTATTTATAAACATATACTCAAGGCTGAAGAAGAAGATCACTGAAAATCAGAAAAGAGGAGAACAACTCATAAGCTCAAAATTTCAAATTCATCTTAGAGTACAAAGACAAAAACACTTGTTTAAGTTAGAAATATTTTTTAAGAGTTTTTTCTTATAGTGTGAGAATTATTATTATGACCAGCTTTGTTAGAAGCAAACACTTATAGTTCCAATCTTCTGTATCCAACCCAATAGTAGTTTAAATTTAGTCCTTGTTTGATTCTAAATTGTATCTTCATTCCTAACTTGGTCAACAATAATCTTATTCAAAGATAATTCTAAACAAGATATTTTCTAATAAAATGGTTGCTTTTAGCATATTTTTGATCATATCTTTTTCAAATCTTGACCATATCTTCTTGTCAACTTGGTCAAATGTTTTCTTCAATTATAAATCTGAATCAAATCTTATTTTAGATTGATTTCAAAAAATGAATCTTCTTTCATACTCTGTGAAGTTAAATATATTGTTCTCATAAAATATTTTTGTTAACATAAACAATCTAAGAATAAAACCAACGTAGTTCCAACATTTACTTGAACTATTATAATGATGAGTACCTAAAATGTGCTAATTAGGAGAAAAAACAAAGAATATTTCAAGTCAAGACTTTATAATAGTTTTTAGTTATATTTGTGTTTAATTTGAATTGTAATAATTTTAGTTAAGTCGTGTAAACCCAATATGGGGTCTAGAGAATTGGCTTTTGGCCCATATTAAGAATTAGGAAAATCCTTCTTTAAATACCTTGTAAGAGTCTCATTTTGCATAAATTTAAAATAAATTAGAATTTTTTTTATTGAAAATGGTGAGTGAGACGTGTCTCCTCTTTGAGTTCTTGGATTAGAAATTATTTGAATCTTATCAATAACTTTCTTACTATTATGGCAATTCCTTATTGACTTATATATCTTCTAAGTTGTTGCACCTTCTTCTATATCTTCTCAATCTAGCCCATCTTTTGTTCTTTTTCCTCTTTTATATTGCCACTTTATTTGAAGAAACCACTTGGTTAGATCTTCGATCTCATGTGCAAGCACTCAAATCCGCATCATTTGATATTCAGAGCTTGCCACCTAGTGGTAATCTTTGTTATTAATTTCTATGTTGGTGTTTTGTGATCTTGATATATTTGAAATTTTAGCTTCAATTTGTTCGAAATCTTCTTCAATCTGGAGTTGCTGGTTGTTTATAAGTGTTATAGTATGTGTGGCAAGATTTATTTGGGTGATTAATTGTTATTATTTAGCTGAAGTTTCGAGTTCACTACTATTGTTTTTGCATAAAAACTATGGGTTTCATCCTCTTCTTCAGTTGCAATTTTTTGATTCAAAAAGTCACCTGAAAAATTGATTAGATTCAAAAGTTCACTTGAAATTGTCGGACGTGACTTGTGCTTTTTGGCTTTTCCTTTTCCCAACAAATTGAAGTGGGTTGCCTTACTAGTCAAGGACATCACTTCTTGTACTTTGGTACTTTTACTCACTTTCCCGTGTGCGAGGATGAATAGAGAACATAAATTCATCCTTCATATCTAGTTTATCCTCTGGGATTTGTACAAGTCTTTTCTATCAATATTTTTTTTTCTTCAGATAGTTGTACTTTTTGTTATTTAGATTGTTTTGTATGTTTAGGCTAAAAGTAGCATTATCCTCTTTTAAGTTGACATATTAATTTGTGTAAAATCATCATCTAATCAAGAATGTAAACGACTTAATTTCTAAAATTGATACACTTAAGAGCATAAGTTAGATGACACATATAATAAGAATCTTTAAAACCATTTTGTTATCATTAAAACATTTGAGAGAGATTTTGTCTCAACAAGGTCTTGTGTCCTTCATGATATGGTCTTGTTGTCCTTCAGCATGGTGCTTTAATATCTTCAAAAATAGAGATCAATTATAAGCGTTGAGCATAAAACTGAAACTTACAATTTTTCTAAGTATTTGGATTTCAATTTGACTGAAGCAGATTGTTCTTGATCAAAAGTATAAAACAATCAGAAGCATAAGTACTTGATTAGAGGCATAGAACATCATAAACATGATTTCTTGATCAGAAGTAGTTTTACTTTACCAGAAGCATGGGGCAAATAGAGGCATAATTACTGGGCAAGAAACAATGATCAGAGGCAAGTTTACTGGACCAGAGGCAACAACTAGAGGAATTGACTTTGTCAAGGCGTTTACTTTTTATCATAGGTGTTGAATTTTCTAATCATTGACTTTTTCAAGAATGTTGACTTTTCTAGGTGATGACTTTTCAAGAGCATTGACGTTTTCTAAGTGTTGACTTTTTCATAGGATACATAATAGTTCAAAGTCAGACGCTTGATGAGATTATCAAATGCAAAATAACTCTTGTTACATTTATTAGAACCAGAGGCAGAAGAATTCTTGTTACGCTTGTGTATCAGAGGTAGAGAAACTCATATACTTGTTTTGTAAGACCCATAATTTTAAAGTACCATTTATGTATTTTTGGTGTATTTTGGATTTTGGCTCGGAGGCTTTTAAGCCAAAGTTAATAATATTTTGGAGTTTTATAATCAAAAAGATATTTCGATGCCAATTAGAATTTCTCGTCGATAAATAAATTGAAATTAACTGCGGTAAATACTTTACGGTTAATTTAAGGCGTTTCGGGTGAAACGGTAATTTAATAAATATCTAGATTTTGAGATATTTGTTAAGTTATATTTATTATATTTATATATGTTTGTTTGGAGGGAAAAAGAAAGGAAAACTAGAAGGAAGGAAAAGGAAAAGAAAATAGTATATAAAGGAAGGAAGGAAAAAGGAAGAAAGGAAAAACAAAGGAAAGAAAAAGAAAGGAAGGAAATTTCAAATTTCCATCTCCTTCCTCTGAACATCACGCAAGCTAACCCAAAATTCCATCCTTCTCCATTTTTCGTTTTCGTTGCTTCCTTTTCTTCAAAGCTAGTGACCCAAGGTTGGGTGAGAGTTAGATCAAGGTTTTCGCAACTCCACTTTTCCTCTTTGATTCGAAAACGAAGAAAAACGGTTTTGAGATCCAAACACAAACCCCTCCGTTTCTTCTAGATCCGAACCTCATTTCTCGAAGAGACAGAAGGGAAAGTTGCTCACCACCACGCTACGGTGCTAGGGAACTAATTTGGAAGCGGCGTTACGAGCGGAGATTTTACCGGAATTTCTCGCGGTACCGGAAACGCACGATAAAGCTAACGTTGAGGTAAGGGCTCCTTCCAAACTTCTAGCTTGCATTAGGGACTTATCTGTAGTTGTGTGGGAAGGAATTTGTTAGGGTTAAATGTATCGATTTGGGGAAAAACGAAACTAGTGCGTTATGGGTAAAAACCTTAGAGTTAGGTTTTGTTTATAGTGATGAATGTTTCGTGGTAAATGAATTTGAATGTCATTGTGTATGATTATGGGTAAATGAAATTTGATGTATCTGGGTGTTATGTTGCGTGATTTGTGTTCGTTGTATTTGGTGTGTTCGTACTTGATGTTTGTTAATTGGTGTGGTTGTTGTGAATTATGGTTTGAATGTGAAAGTATGTTTGAATTTGTTTCTGTGGAATTTGAAAACCATTAGAGTAAACGAGTATTAAAAATGGGGAATCTTTTAATACCTCGGTTTACTTAATGTGTATTTGAGGAAAATGTTTAAGTTAACTGGGCGTTGAGAATGGGGAATCTCTTAATGTCTCGGTTACTTAACTATCGTTTTTGAAAATCGTTTCGGTAAATGAGTATTAAGAATGGGGAATCTCTTAATATGACTGTTTGCTTAACGTTTTGTTTCGAAAATCATTAAGTTAAATCGGTATTAAGAACGGGGAATCTCTTAATGACTTATTTAATTAATGTTGTTTGAAAGTCGTTTAAGTTAAATGGGTATTAAAAATGGGGAATCTTTTAATATCTGCATTTGCTTAACGATTGTTGTGAATGGAGTCTGTGTATGCTCATGCATTTCATTTGGTAAATTGTGTCGACCCGTGATAGGTGACACCTTGGTAAACTGTACTGACCCGTGATAGGTTGTACGTTTACGATTTACTATTTAGTAATTCGTGTTGACCCGTGATAGGTGACACCATGGTAACTGTACTGACCCGTGATAGGTGGTACGTTTACGAGTTACTATTTAGAAAATCGAGTTGACCCGTGATAGGTGACACCATGGTAACTGTACTGACCCGTGATAGGTGGTACATTTACGATTTACATTTTTGGTGAATTGTGCTGACCCGTGATAGGTGGCACCTTGGTAAACTGTACGGACCCGTGATAGGTTGTACGTTTGCGATTTATATTTTAGTAAATCGTGTTGACCCGTGATAGGTGACACCATGGTAACTGTACTGACCCGTGATAGGTGGTACATTTACGATTCCCGCTTTTTCTTTTAGTAAATCGTGTTGACCCGTGATAGGTGACACCTCGGTAAACTGTACTGACCCGTGATAGGTGGTACGTTTATGATTTACGCATTTTAGTAAATCGTGCTGACCCGTGATAGGTGGCACCTAGGTAAACAGTACTGGTCTGTGATAGGCAGTACGTTTACGATTCACGCTTTTTCTTTTAGTAAATCGTGTTGACCCGTGATAGGTGACACCATGGTAACTGTACTGACCCGTGATAGGTGGTACGTTTACGATTTACGTTTTTGGTAAATCGTGTTGACCCGTGATAGGTGACACCTCGGTAAACGGTACTGACCCGTGATAGGTGGTACGTTTACGATTTACGTTTTTGGTAAATCGTGTTGACCCGTGATAGGTGACACCTCGGTAAACTGTACTGACCCGTGATAGGTGGTACATTTACGATTCCCGCTTTTTCTTTTAGTAAATCGTGTTGACCCGTGATAGGTGACACCATGGTAACTGTACTGACCCGTGATAGGTGGTACGTTTACGAGTTACTATTTAGAAAATCGAGTTGACCCGTGATAGGTGACACCATGGTAACTGTACTGACCCGTGATAGGTGGTACGTTTACGAGTTACTATTTAGAAAATCGAGTTGACCCGTGATAGGTGACACCATGGTAACTGTACTGACCCGTGATAGGTGGTACATTTACGATTCCCGCTTTTTCTTTTAGTAAATCGTGTTGACCCGTGATAGGTGACACCATGGTAACTGTACTGACCCGTGATAGGTGGTACATTTACGATTCCCGCTTTTTCTTTTAGTAAATCGTGTTGACCCGTGATAGGTGACACCATGGTAACTGTACTGACCCGTGATAGGTGGTACATTTACGATTTACATTTTTGGTGAATTGTGCTGACCCGTGATAGGTGGCACCTAGGTAAACAATACTGGTCTGTGATAGGCGGTACGTTTACGATTCACGCTTTTTCTTTTAGTAAATCGTGTTGACCCGTGATAGGTGACACCTCGGTAAACTGTACTGACCCGTGATAGGTGGTACATTTACGATTCCCGCTTTTTCTTTTAGTAAATCGTGTTGACCCGTGATAGGTGACACCATGGTAACTGTACTGACCCGTGATAGGTGGTACGTTTATGATTTACGCATTTTAGTAAATCGTGCTGACCCGTGATAGGTGGCACCTCAGTAATTGGTACTTTGGCCTGCGATAGGCGGTACAATTATGATTTACGGCCCTTCGAGGAGGGTTTTGGTTTGGAATTCCGAGTCCATGCATTTTGGCATATACGCATTGCATTAGGGTGCCTGGCACGCGAGTCATGTTTGATTTGAGTTTATGATTGAGTGATTCGAATTTTGATTTATCGTGATAACTGAGATGAAGGTGTTAAGTGCTATGTGTTGTGTATTGTGTGTGAGTATGATGGTTATCGAACCTTTGTGTGTCGTAGTAATCGCGTAGAAATTGCTAAGTGTTAAGTGGTGAACTTGATTAGGAATGACTTAGGTTAATTCATGAATTTTTGGAAAACTGATCAGGGAAATCGATTTCCCAATCGATTGGATGGGTAAACAGGGACTTGGCCAATTCACAAAATCGATTAGCCAATCGATTTCGAAAACAATTTTCAAAGGAATCAGTTAAGAAATCGATTGCCCAATCGATTAGGCCTTAAGTCAGGGGCTCAGGAACCAATCAATCGATTTACCAATCGATTGAATTCAGCCCAGGATTCTGTTTTCATTAAGAATCCCTCACCAAATCGATTAGGAAATCGATTGGCTCGAAACCAGGGGCTCAGGAACCAATCAATCGATTTACCAATCGATTGAATTCAGCCCAGGATTCTGTTTTCATTAAAAATCTTCACCCCAATCGATTGCCCAATCGATTGGCTCAGTGAAAATCCTCATTTTTAGTTGTATGATTAATTGCTCATGAATCTATCCATGTTTTGTTTTATCATGTGTTAATTAGGAGATCGAGAACTGCATTTTACCTTCATTTTCATTGGCAATGTAATGTATGAACTTTTCGCACATTGAAAATCCTGTTAAGGTGCATGCTTAGTTAAAAAGTTGTTTTGAGCATTCAAAAACTTAATTGCTATGTGTTATCTGTTATTTTCTGGTTGGTGACCCTTTACACTATTGTGGAAATCTGGGCTTTGCCCTCAGATGAGAGTCAGGACGGCCCTACTGGTTCGTACCCTACGGACAGGGATGGAGATGGGAATGCTTGACTGCGGTTGTGTTAGGAGGATCTCACGGGGCGCGTGGAGATTACTCAGGGTGTATAGTTTTTGGTAGGATGATCAGATTAGGATGATGTATAGGGACTAGGGGTCCTTCTTTTTGGTTTGGAGTATTTTAGTTTTGGAAAACTGTACTTATACAAATATTATCAGTTTTATATCATCTTTGAATGGGTCCCATGTACCATTTGATGTTTATGTAGAAATGTTTTGGATTTGTAATTGGAGAAACTTTTCCGCTGCTTGTAAATTATAATGACTCAATTATTTATCCAAAAGCATTTCCTGATTTATTCTTTGTTCGTTTTAATTACTTTTAGAAAAAAAAAAATATACCCTCGCTTTGAAAAACGGGGTGTTACATTGTGGTATCAGAGCATAGGTTTAGTTTTCTTTGGGAGCTGTGGAACCTTGGTTATAGATTGTAGGTCGACCTATAAGTTAGGAGTTGTTATCTGATCATGTGTCGGTTTAGGTGACTTGAGTTGTCAAGTCCAATTTAATTGTGTGTTGTTAGTCGGACGTTAGTTTAGAATTATTTGAAGTAGTGTTAAAACTCTACTTGATGATGGTTCTTATAGGAAACCATGCCGCCCAGAAGGAATGACGCTCCGAGAGCCAACGCTAGGAATGACCAAATGGCGGAGGCTATGAACAACATGGCTGCTTCTGTCGCTGCTTTTAGAGACCTACACTTGAACGTAGAGTTCGGACCGGGAATTTTGAAATTCGGAATGATTAAGATCTCGAGTGGATTACTTGAAGACATTGCGAATTCTCAGGATGACGTCTTAATTCAAGAGAAGAGGAATCTAATAGTACAAGGGAAGACGACTGAGTTCAAGATTGGGGCAGATAATGTTTTGCGGTGTAATGGTAGGATTTGTGTACCAGCCATTACAGATATGCGGAAAACGATTCTAGAAGAGGCGCATAAGAGTAAGCTGAGTATTCATCCTGGGGCAACAAAGATGTATCAGGATTTGAGGCAGAATTATTGGTGGCCAGGAATGAAGAAACATGTGGCGGAATATGTATCCACTTGTCTAACTTGTCAGAAAGCGAAGGTGGAACATCAGCGACCTGCTGGAATGTTGCAACCTTTAGATATACCTGAATGGAAGTGGGACAGCATTTCCATGGATTTTATAACCGGATTACCAAAGACAAGGAGAAAGAATGATTCCATATGGGTGATAGTGGATCGACTAACTAAATCTGCTCACTTTTTGCCGGTAAGGACCACCTATAAGGTAGATCAGCTAACGGAGATCTACATTGCTGAAATTGTGAGGTTACACGGGGTACCATCGAGCATTGTATCAGACCGTGATCCGAAGTTCACATCGCATTTTTGGGGAGCATTGCACGAAGCGTTGGGAACGAAGCTACGATTGAGTTCAGCTTACCATCCACAAACGGACGGACAGACTGAAAGGACGAATCAGTCCTTGGAAGATCTGTTGAGAGCATGTGTTTTAGATGATAGGGGAAGTTGGGATGATGTACTTCCGTTGATTGAGTTCACTTACAACAATAGTTTCCACGCGAGCATTGGAATGGCCCCTTATGAGGCTTTATATGGGCGCAAGTGTCAAACGCCCTTGTGTTGGTATAAAGACGGTGAGAATATGATTGTCGGACCAGAGATGGTGCAACAGACCACAGCTAAAGTAAGGAAGATCAAGGAGAAAATGAAGACTTCACAAGATCGCCAGAAGAGTTACGCGGACAAGCGTCGCAGACTTTTGGAATTCGAACAGGGTGACCATGTATTTCTGAGAGTCACACCTACTACTGGAGTAGGTAGAGCCTTGAAATCGAAGAAGTTGACTCCGAAATTCATTGGACCATATCAGATTTCTGCACGAATTGGGCCGGTTGCTTATCGGATTGCATTACCTCCGATACTGTCCAATATCCATGACGTGTTTCATGTGTCGCAGTTGAGGAAATATCTCGCAGATCCATCTCACGTGATCGAACCAGACACAATCCAGCTAAAGGATAACCTGTCGTTCGAAGTACCACCCGTGAGAATTGATGACAGGAAGATTAAGCGGTTGAGGACCAAGGATGTTTCGTTGGTCAAGGTGATCTGGAACCCAATTACTGGAGATGCGACTTGGGAACTGGAGAGCAAGATGAGGGAACAACACCCAGAGTTATTTATCGATGCATAGTTTCGAGGACGAAACTAATTTTAGGGGGGGAGTAATGTAAGACCCATAATTTTAAAGTACCGTTTATGTATTTTTGGTGTATTTTGGATTTTGGCTCGGAGGCTTTTAAGCCAAAGTTAATAATATTTTGGAGTTTTATAATCAAAAAGATATTTCGATGCCAATTAGAATTTCTCGTCGATAAATAAATTGAATTTAACTGCGGAAAATCCTTTACGGAGAATTTAAGGCGTTTCGGGTGAAACGGTAATTTAATAAATATCTAGATTTTGAGATATTTGTTAAGTTATATTTATTATATTTATATATGTTTGTTTGGAGGGAAAAAGAAAGGAAAACTAGAAGGAAGGAAAAGGAAAAGAAAATAGTATATAAAGGAAGGAAGGAAAAAGGAAGAAAGGAAAAACAAAGGAAAGAAAAACAAAGGAAGGAAATTCTAAAATTTCCATCTCCTTCCTCTGAGCCTCACGCAAGCAACCCAAAAATCCATCCTTCTCCATTTTTCGTTTTCGTTGCTTCCTTTCCTTCAAAACTAGTGACCCAAGGTTGGGTGTGAGTTAGATCAAGGTTTTCGCAACTCCACTCTTCCTCTTTGATTCGAAAACGAAGAAAAACGGTTTTGAGATCCAAACACAAACCCCTCTGTTTCTTCTAGATCCAAACCTCATTTCTCGAAGAGATAGAAGGGAAAGTTGCTCACCACCACGCTACGGTGCTAGTGAACTAATTTGGAAGCGGCGTTGCGAGCGGAGATTTTACCGGAATTACTCGCGGTACCGGAAACGCGCGTTAAAGCTAACGTTGAGGTAAGGGCTCCTTCCAAACTTCTAGCTTGCATTAGGGACTTATCTGTAGTTGTGTGGGAAGGAATTTGTTAGGGTTAAATGTATCGATTTGGGGAAAAACGAAACTAGTGCGTTATGGGTAAAAACCTTAGAGTTAGGTTTTGTTTATAGTGATGAATGTTTCGTGGTAAATGAAATTTGATGTATCTGGGTGTTATGTTGCGTGATTTGTGTTCGTTGTATTTGGTGTGTTCGTACTTGATGTTTGTTAATTGGTGTGGTTGTTGTGAATTATGGTTTGAATGTGAAAGTATGTTTGAATTTGTTTCTGTGGAATTTGAAAACCATTAGAGTTAAACGAGTATTAAAAATGGGGAATCTTTTAATACCTCGGTTTACTTAATGTGTATTTGAGGAAAATGTTTAAGTTAACTGGGCGTTGAGAATGGGGAATCTCTTAATGTCTCGGTTACTTAACTATCGTTTTTGAAAATCGTTTCGGTAAATGAGTATTAAGAATGGGGAATCTCTTAATGACTCGTTTACTGAATGTTTTGCGAGAAAATCGTTTAAGTCAAAAGTATATTAAGAATGGGGAATCTCTTAATATGACTGTTTGCTTAACGTTTTGTTTTGAAAATCATTAAGTTAAATCGGTATTAAGAACGGGGAATCTCTTAATGACTTATTTAATTAATGTTGTTTGAAAGTCGTTTAAGTTAAATGGGTATTAAAAATGGGGAATCTTTTAATATCTGCATTTGCTTAACGATTGTTGTGAATGGAGTCTGTGTATGCTCATGCATTTCATTTGGTAAATTGTGTCGACCCGTGATAGGTGACACCTTGGTAAACTGTACTGACCCGTGATAGGTTGTACGTTTACGATTTACTATTTAGTAATTCGTGTTGACCCGTGATAGGTGACACCTTGGTAAACTGTACTGACCCGTGATAGGTGGTACGTTTACGAGTTACTATTTAGTAAATCGTGTTGACCCGTGATAGGTGACACCTCGGTAAACTGTACTGACCCGTGATAGGTGGTACATTTACGATTTACATTTTTGGTGAATTGTGCTGACCCGTGATAGGTGGCACCTAGGTAAACAGTACTGGTCTGTGATAGGCGGTACGTTTACGATTCCCGCTTTTTCTTTTAGTAAATCGTGTTGACCCGTGATAGGTGACACCTCGGTAAACTGTACTGACCCGTGATAGGTGGTACGTTTATGATTTACGCATTTTAGTAAATCGTGCTGACCCGTGATAGGTGGCACCTCGGTAATTGGTACTTTGGCCTGCGATAGGCGGTACAATTATGATTTACGGCCCTTCGAGGAGGGTTTTGGTTTGGAATTCCGAGTCCATGCATTTTGGCATATACGCATTGCATTAGGGTGCTTGGCACACGAGTCGTGTTTGATTGAGTTTTATGATTGAGTGATTTGAATTTGATTTATCGTGTTAATTGCGTTGAAAATGCTAAGTGTTATGTGTTGATTATTGTGTGTAAGTATGATGGTTATCGAGATCCCAATTGCCGTGGTAATCGCGTAGAAATTGCTAAGTGTTAAGTTGTGAACTTGATTAGGAATGACTTAGGTTAATTCATGAATTTTTGGAAAAATGATCAGGGAAATCGATTTCCCAATCGATTGGATAGTAAACAGGGACTTGGCCAAATGGACACAATCGATTAGCCAATCGATTTTGTAATCAGTTTTCGAAAATCATTTACGAAATCGATTGCCCAATCGATTGGCCATTAAGTCAGGGGCTCAGCTATCCTGTCAATCGATTGCCCAATCGATTGAATCAAGCCAGAGTTCAAAATTTCACTAAAAACCTTCAGGAAATCGATTTGGAAATCGATTGGTATTAAGTCAGGGGCTCCGTTATCCTGTCAATCGATTGCCAAATCGATTGATTCAGCCCAGGATTCTATTTTCATTAAAAATCTTCACCCCAATCGATTTCCCAATCGATTGGCTCAGTGAAAATCCTCAGTTTTAGTTGTATGATTAATTGCTCATGAATCTATCCATGTCTTGTTTTATTATGTGTTAATTAGGAGATCGAGAACTGCATTTTACCTTCATTTTCATTGGCAATGTACTGTATGAACTTTTCGCATATTGAAAATCCTGTTAAGGTGCATGCTTAGTTGAAAAGTTGTTTTGAGCATTCAAAAACTTAATTGCTATGTGTTAACTGTTATTTTCTGGTTGGTGACCCTTTACAACTATTGTGGAAATCTGGGCTTTGCCCTCAGATGAGAGTCAGGACGGCCCTACCGGTTCGTACCCTACGGACAGGAATGGAGATGGGAACGCTTGACTGCAGTTACGTTAGGAGGATCTCACGGGGCGCGTGGAGATTACTCAGGGTGTATAGCTTTTTGATAGGATGATCAGATTAGGATGATGTATAGGGACTAGGGGTCCTTCTTTTTGGTTTGGAGTATTTTTAGTTTGGAAAACTGTACTTATACAAATATTATCAGTTTGATATCATCTTTGGATGGGTTTCATGTACCATTTGATGTTATGTAAATGTTTTGGATTTATAATTGGAGAAACTTTTCCGCTGCGTAAATTATAATGACTCAATTATTTATCCAAAAGCATTTCCTGATTTATTTCTTTGTTCGCTTTTAATTACTTTTAAAAGAAAAAAAATATACCCTCGCTTTGAAAAACGGGGTGTTACATGTTTCCTCTCCAGAGGCAAATTATTAGAGGTAACTGGTTAGAGGTAGTTTAACCAGAAGTTTGATTGCTTCATTATAGGCATATTTTTCCAAAGTCTAATTTTCTTTATCAGAGGCAAAGTTTCCCAAAGTTTATTTTCCTTTATCAGAGGTAGACTTCAGCAGCTACACTGAGAGCAGAATTGAATCAAGAACATATGCAGTCTTGGCAAAAACTTCTTGTATCATCAGAGGCATAGCAGTCTAATGCTTGTATCATGAGAGGCAGTATATCAGATGCACTTTTTTACCAGTTTTGAATACAAAATTTTCCATATCTTGTGACCAATTATTAGAGGATATATTCTAAGATACCTCATAGTTTTGTGGTCTTGGAACTTCACACTTTAAACAAAATATTAGTGTCTAAAATTGTTCTAAAAAATGGATTTTGTTATCATCAAAACAAGTAGGATCTTTTGTATTTTAAACCCATTTTATTTTCACAATCTCTCTTTTTTTGATAATGACAAGCATCCATTTTTGTGAACAATATTTTTTATTTTAAAAACATAATAGTTCAGCAAGGCTCCCCCTTTGAATATGCATGTCTAATTTTAAAAGTGAAGACAATATTCTAACAGTTTTAAAAATTCTTCAAAAATATACCTTCTCCCCTTTTGTCATCAAACAAAAAGTGAAGAAAAACAATAAAAAATATTGAAAACTATAAAATAAAAAAATAAAATAAAAGTATATTATGTCAAATTATTACATTCAATGTTATTCGAGGCAAAACAAGCAAAAATTTAACCAATCATTTTGTTTTTATCAAAAGCAAACATTTAGTGGCAACATCATTCTTTAATAAACACAATCTTTAGATGATTCTTTATAACCTTAAATTTGTCCACAACAATGGGGGTTTTGTGATTCATCCCACTCATGACTAGTTTCTACAAATTTAATATCTAAAATACCCTTCTTAACATAATCCTTTATGAAATGATGTTTAATCTCTATATGAAATGTCTTTTGCTGGACCAGAAGATCATATTCTCACCAAGGAAAGTGAAATTTTCACTGGTGCTCTTTCTTTTGAGCTTATCTCCAACATAGTCAGCATCACAGAAACCAACTAACTTGTACTCAAAGGAAGGCTTATAACACAAACCAAGGTTAGTTATGCCTTTCAAATATCTAAACATGATTTTAACAACTGTTAAGTAGGATTCTTTAGGATCAGATTGAAATCTGGTACACACACGCACTTAAACAAAATTTCAGGTCTAGAGGTAATCAGTAAAGAAAGTAGCCTATCATTCCTCTGTATACCTTTTTATCTACCTTCTTACCAGTTTCATATTTATCTAAAGAGCAAGTTAGATACATAGGAGTTGCCATTACCTTACATTAATTCATTTAAATTTTTTTAGGCAATTCCCTTGTGTATTTGGTCTGGTGAATGTGTACTCCCTCTGAACTTTGATGAATTTGAATTCCATAAAAGAATTTTAATTCACCCATCATGCTCATTTCAAACTCATTCTACATTAACTTCGAAAATTCATGGCAAAGTCTTGGAGCTTGTTTCATTCCATATAAAGATTTCTTTAATTTAAACACATGGTCTGGATATTCAATTTCCTATAAACTAGTGGGTTTCTTGACATACACTTATTTATTTATGTATCCATTTAGAAAAGCACTCTTCACATCCATTTGATATGAATTAATTTTGTTAAAAGTAGAAAATGAGAGTAAGAGTCTGATATCTTCTAATCTGGCACATGGAAATTTTGAGTATAATCAATACCTTCCTAATGACATTATCCTTGTGTTACTAGTATGGCTTTGTTTTTTAATACTTCACCCTTCTCATTTAGTTTGTTTATGAAAATCCATTTGGTTCCAACAAATTTTCTTTTTTTAGGCTTAGGAACAAGACTCCATACATGATTCCTTTTAAATTGATTTAATTCTTCTTGCATGGCCAATATCCCACTATTATCTGATAGTGCTTCATTTATATTTGTTGGCTCAATTGCAAAAAGCAATCCAAATAGTGATGCTTATTTAGCAGAGGATCTAGTTTTCAGAGGACCAGCTGCACTTCCAATTATCAGAATTCCTAGATGAGAGGATTGCCATTTCCATCCATGTTTTGATTTCTGATGATTCTATTTTGATTTCTCATACATATCCTCTATTTTTTTTGTTTCCTTTGGTGCTTCTGTTTCCTTTGATTTAACATTTTCTTATGATTTGGTTGTTTCCCCTGATTTTGTTTGTTCTTTTGATTTTGTTGTTTCCTTTGATTTTTGTGAACCTACAAGATCTTCATCTAGCTTTCACTTTTCATGGTCAAGATTTTTGTCTTCAAACCTGACATGTATTGATTCATCAACAATCAAAGTTTTTTTGTTGTATATCCTAGAGGCAAGTTTACTAGACCAGAGACATTGATTTTTTCAATGTGTTGACTTTTACCAAATGCATTGACTTTTCGATGTTGACTTTTTACCATATGTGTTGACTTTTTTTACTATGCTGCCTTTTCTATGTGTTGATTTTCCCAAAGTGTTGACTTTTTCAAATGATACATAATAGTTCATAATTATTATACCAGAAAAAATGACCAGAGGCAAGTTTACTAGACGAGAGACATTGACTTTTACCAAATGCATTGACTTTTGATGTTGACTTTTTTACCATATGTGTTGACTTTTCCCATTGTTGACTTTTTTTATTAAGTTGCCTTTTCTGAAGTGTTGACTTTTATCAAAGGTAGAGGCATAAGAATTCTTGTTACGTTTGTGTATTAGAGGCAGAGGAACTCAGATGCTTGCTTCTTCTTCAGAGGAAAATTATTAGAGGTAACTCGTCATAGGTAATTTGACAAGAAGCTTGATGCTTCATCAGAGGCAGACTTTCCTAAAGTCGGTTTTCTTTCATCAAAGGCATACTTCAATAGCTACACTGAGAGCATAATTGAATCAGTAACAGAAGAAATCTTGGCAAAACCTTCTTGTACCATCAAAGGCAGTCTAATGCTTGTATCATGAGAGACAATATATTAGAGGCACTTTTAACTAGTTTTGAATGCGGATGTTTCCATGTCTTTGTGACCAATTATTAAACGATATATTCAAATATCCTTCATATTTTTGTGGTTTTGGAACTGCACACTTCAAATAATATATTAGTGCTTAAAATTGTTCATACAAACTGATTTTGTTATCATCAAAACAAGTAAGGTATTTTGTATTTAAATCTATTTTGTTCTCACATATAAAACAAGTTTAGTAAAAATAAAGTCGAATAATAAAAAACTTATAATAGAATAACAGAGAGGGAGAGAGAGAATGGCCATTATGATTTTTATACTAGTTCACAACAGACTGTTGCTATATCTAGTCCTTCTCTTACAAAGAGATTTTGCCTCAGTATAGTCGATGACTTAATCCATAATTTTAAACGATAACATACAAGTATTATTTACTCTGCCTCTTCATGCTATGAGTATTCTTCTTTAGTCTTTTAAGGTTATCACAATTGGAACTTTTCTCAACTTTTTTGCTGCTTGTCGTTGAGGTTCATATGTATTGTTATACCTCTTTAGGTAGTTCTTATGAATGAAAGATTTGTTGCCACTATTGAGCTGATTTCCATCAATTTCAGTTTGTGTCTAAAATGATACAAGTTTGTTTCTAGGATTCTAACTCTCACTCAGAGAATATTACCTTTGAAATATTATATCAATTCAAGTGTATCAAACAACTTGATTGATTTACATCAATTCTAATAACTCTCTATTGAGAGGAATTTTAATTCATTATTTTCTTTTGATGTGTTCTAGATTTTTATAGAAAATCTTCTTAACAAATTGTCTTTTACATTCTCTTATCTATGTGTTTTATATTGATCAGTTTCTACTTCAATACAAAGAGATGTATCCATTGAGAATGTTACCATTGGAGATCTTGAATCAGCATTTAAGGCAAATCACCCTTTAAGACATATCCATATATATCTTTATAATTTATTCAGCGTAGTTTCTATTAAGAAGACACATCTTAGAGGATGTGACTATTAGAGGATGTCATCGGCTTCTTCAATCAGAGGATATTGAAGGTGCAAACACGAGAAGGGGGGGGTTCAATTGTGTTTGCCAAAGTTGATAACTTTTTGCTAATTTGATGAAGGTTGGTTGATTTTTATGAATTACTTAGATAAGAAGCAATCAGATTCAGAGGTAGCAAGCAATGAAATCCACTAACTTGGCTACATCCAGTCCGCTCATTCAGAATGTTTTAATCTACTAATTCAAATACCTTGGATTACAAAGCACCTGATCCTCCAAGCTAGTCTTCCCAAACAACTCGACAACCCCAAACTTTTGAGGAACTAACCACCTTGCCCCTACAAGCCAAGTGTACTCTTAATAACCTGACAACCCTAGGTTGAAGAACGAACTAACCACATTGATTGTACAACCCAAGTCTTCTCCTAACAACCTGACAATCCTAGAAGGAACTAAACTATTATCGGGTTGGATACAAAAGATTGAAACTTTAAGTGTTTGCTTATAACAAATTTGATAATAATAATAACTCTCACACTCTAAGAAAAGAACGCTCAGAACATATTTCTAACCTGAACAAGTGTTTCTCTCATTGAACTTTAAGATCAATTTGAAATTTTGAGCTTGAGTTCTTCTACTCTTTTCTGTTTTTTGATGATCTTTTTCTTCAACATTGAGTATCTATTTATAGTTAAAATTTGGGCTTCATTTTAGTCATTGTTTAATTCTTAATTGTATCTTGTTTAGATTGAGTTTGTAAATTCTTCAGATTGATTATGTTCCTATTTTGTTTAGACTGCGTTTGTAAATTCTTCAAATTGATTATGTTCATATTTTGTTGTAGATAAATCTTCTTCAAATCTTGACCATATCTTTTTTTTAACTTGGTTAAAGATTTTCTTCAATTATAAATATGAACCAAATCTTAATTTAGATTTTCATCAATTATAAATTTGAATCAAATCTTATGTTAGATTTTCTTCAATTAAAAATCTGAATCAAATCTTATTTTAGATTTTCTTCAATTATAAATTTGAATCAAATCTTATTTTAGATTTTCTTCAATTATAAATTTGAATCAAATCTTATTTTAGATTTTTTTCAAAAACATGACTCTTCTTTCATACTCTTTGAAATCAAATATATTGTTCTCAAAACATAATTTTGTAATTATCAAAATTCTAAGTATAAAATCAACTTGGTTCCAACTTTATATTTCTTCTTAATTTTATTTAATATTTTAAAATACTGATTTTTTTATTGATTTAAAAATTACGTAGTTTCTTTAAAAAAAAATAATAATTTACGTCGATCAATAATTAAAAAAGAATTTAAATATATAATATATTTGTTATTAATTTAAGAATAACGGTGATTGGAGATAGCCGATCATCGAAGCTTCATCGCTCTCTATTGTGGTGGTCATCAGTATTCTGTCGTGGATCATCTAAAGTTGTCGGAGCACTTATATCAGCCACCATAATAAGAGACAAATCTTCATCATACTCTACTTTGATGGTCTCCAAAAACTCTATTGTACTTTGCTTAGACGGTCGTCAGTTATGCTCCATCTTCAACCACCACTTTAATAATAAATAAATTGCTATTTTTATTTTAAAAGTGAATTACTTATTTTTGAAATAATAAAAAGAATTAGTATTTTAAAATAATAAATAAAATTACTTTTAAAATCAAAAGGCTCATATATACTTTTCATTAGTTATCTTTTAATATTCGTTTTACTTCATTATCTTATTTTTTAGGTATAATTATGGTCCCTTAACTTAATTTCAGATTTTTTCCTCCTAATTTGGTCCTTTATTTAATTTTATGTAAATAATTCATTCTTTTATGTTTTAAAATATTAACAATGTTATATTTTTTTTTACAAAAATTTATCAAAATTTTCAAAGAAAACTCATAAAATTTATTATCATCTTCAATATAATGCAAATTTCATCAAATTTATAACTTAAATCTTCATATAAACTCATATTTTCATTCTTTATATTTTTAAATTTTTGTAATAAAATTAAATAAATAACCAAATTGGTAAAAAATATGACTAAAGTGTTATATGAAATTAAGTTAAATGATCGTATAAGCAATTGTGCCTTATTTTTTTATTTATTTTCTTCCTTTATCTTTTATAATTAATAAATTGTAGTACTTTTTACAATAACTCTTAACTATAACAAAAACTAGGACAACATTTAGTCATTGATATCTCTTATAACAAGAGTTAATATTTGTCTACGGAAAATCCTTTTAACAAACATTCTTCCACTCCAATAACATGTTTACACTTAAAAACTCTTCACATACTTTGATGTAAAGTCTTTGAAATAAATTACATTTATTAAAGTTTTGTATATCTTTATCTTCATTTTATTAAAGTTGCACATTTTATTTTATAATAAATTCAATATTATACCTCAATAATTCAAGAATAATCATACAACAATTTGTTAGATTAGTAGTGAAAAGAATTACTTTTCACTACTCAAAAACTCTATTTTAATTTGTGAAAATTTAAAGACTAAAAAATTTATTTGGATTACTTGTTTCTAAAAACTGTTTTGTAAAACTATTTTTAATATTATACTTTTTAAAACTAAAAAAACAAAATATATAAATGATATTTTACTTTTCATTTTTCAGTTTTTTTAACTCTATAGTCAAAAACTGTTTTAAAAACTAGAATTGCCAACCAGATTTTTTTTGAATTTTCTTTTTAAAAACAGTTTTTTAAAACTTATTTATAAAGTAATTTTCAAAAATTAAAAAGTAAAACACAATCAAACAAGGCTAATATTCATCAGTTATAAAAGATAAAAGATGAAAGTAAATAAAAACAAAGATAAAAGATTAAAATGAATATTAGCTAAAAAATAATATATCAAAATTATATTTAAGATAAATAAGAAAGTAGTTATTTTAAATATTTTTGAAAACTATTGTTTTAAAAAAATAGTTTTTAAAATAATAAATATTGGATTACTTGTTTCTAAAAACTGTTTTGTAAAACTATTTTTAATATTATACTTTTTAAAACTAAAAAAACAAAATATATAAATGATATTTTACTTTTCATTTTTCAGTTTTTTTAACTCTATAGTCAAAAACTGTTTTAAAAACTAGAATTGCCAACCAGATTTTTTTTGAATTTTCTTTTTAAAAACAGTTTTTTAAAACTTATTTATAAAGTAATTTTCAAAAATTAAAAAGTAAAACACA
>NC_021165.2:53272813-53290440 GCF_000331145.2 Cicer arietinum
TCAATTATAAATTTGAATCAAATCTTATGTTAGATTTTCTTCAATTAAAAATCTGAATCAAATCTTATTTTAGATTTTCTTCAATTATAAATTTGAATCAAATCTTATTTTAGATTTTTTTCAAAAACATGACTCTTCTTTCATACTCTTTGAAATCAAATATATTGTTCTCAAAACATAATTTTGTAATTATCAAAATTCTAAGTATAAAATCAACTTGGTTCCAACTTTATATTTCTTCTTAATTTTATTTAATATTTTAAAATACTGATTTTTTTATTGATTTAAAAATTACGTAGTTTCTTTAAAAAAAAATAATAATTTACGTCGATCAATAATTAAAAAAGAATTTAAATATATAATATATTTGTTATTAATTTAAGAATAACGGTGATTGGAGATAGCCGATCATCGAAGCTTCATCGCTCTCTATTGTGGTGGTCATCAGTATTCTGTCGTGGATCATCTAAAGTTGTCGGAGCACTTATATCAGCCACCATAATAAGAGACAAATCTTCATCATACTCTACTTTGATGGTCTCCAAAAACTCTATTGTACTTTGCTTAGACGGTCGTCAGTTATGCTCCATCTTCAACCACCACTTTAATAATAAATAAATTGCTATTTTTATTTTAAAAGTGAATTACTTATTTTTGAAATAATAAAAAGAATTAGTATTTTAAAATAATAAATAAAATTACTTTTAAAATCAAAAGGCTCATATATACTTTTCATTAGTTATCTTTTAATATTCGTTTTACTTCATTATCTTATTTTTTAGGTATAATTATGGTCCCTTAACTTAATTTCAGATTTTTTCCTCCTAATTTGGTCCTTTATTTAATTTTATGTAAATAATTCATTCTTTTATGTTTTAAAATATTAACAATGTTATATTTTTTTTTACAAAAATTTATCAAAATTTTCAAAGAAAACTCATAAAATTTATTATCATCTTCAATATAATGCAAATTTCATCAAATTTATAACTTAAATCTTCATATAAACTCATATTTTCATTCTTTATATTTTTAAATTTTTGTAATAAAATTAAATAAATAACCAAATTGGTAAAAAATATGACTAAAGTGTTATATGAAATTAAGTTAAATGATCGTATAAGCAATTGTGCCTTATTTTTTTATTTATTTTCTTCCTTTATCTTTTATAATTAATAAATTGTAGTACTTTTTACAATAACTCTTAACTATAACAAAAACTAGGACAACATTTAGTCATTGATATCTCTTATAACAAGAGTTAATATTTGTCTACGGAAAATCCTTTTAACAAACATTCTTCCACTCCAATAACATGTTTACACTTAAAAACTCTTCACATACTTTGATGTAAAGTCTTTGAAATAAATTACATTTATTAAAGTTTTGTATATCTTTATCTTCATTTTATTAAAGTTGCACATTTTATTTTATAATAAATTCAATATTATACCTCAATAATTCAAGAATAATCATACAACAATTTGTTAGATTAGTAGTGAAAAGAATTACTTTTCACTACTCAAAAACTCTATTTTAATTTGTGAAAATTTAAAGACTAAAAAATTTATTTGGATTACTTGTTTCTAAAAACTGTTTTGTAAAACTATTTTTAATATTATACTTTTTAAAACTAAAAAAACAAAATATATAAATGATATTTTACTTTTCATTTTTCAGTTTTTTTAACTCTATAGTCAAAAACTGTTTTAAAAACTAGAATTGCCAACCAGATTTTTTTTGAATTTTCTTTTTAAAAACAGTTTTTTAAAACTTATTTATAAAGTAATTTTCAAAAATTAAAAAGTAAAACACATTTTATTAAAGTTGCACATTTTATTTTATAATAAATTCAATATTATACCTCAATAATTCAAGAATAATCATACAACAATTTGTTAGATTAGTAGTGAAAAGAATTACTTTTCACTACTCAAAAACTCTATTTTAATTTGTGAAAATTTAAAGACTAAAAAATTTATTTGGATTACTTGTTTCTAAAAACTGTTTTGTAAAACTATTTTTAATATTATACTTTTTAAAACTAAAAAAACAAAACATATAAATGATATTTTACTTTTCATTTTTCAGTTTTTTTAACTCTATAGTCAAAAACTGTTTTAAAAACTAGAATTGCCAACCAGATTTTTTTTGAATTTTCTTTTTAAAAACAGTTTTTTAAAACTTATTTATAAAGTAATTTTCAAAAATTAAAAAGTAAAACACAATCAAACAAGGCTAATATTCATCAGTTATAAAAGATAAAAGATGAAAGTAAATAAAAACAAAGATAAAAGATTAAAATGAATATTAGCTAAAAAATAATATATCAAAATTATATTTAAGATAAATAAGAAAGTAGTTATTTTAAATATTTTTGAAAACTATTGTTTTAAAAAAATAGTTTTTAAAATAATAAATAAAATATAACTTCAAACAAAACTAATTTATTGGATAAATTCAGTTTTGAAACGGATGATTGGATAAAATTCAGTCATGAAACCGGTATTTGAAAACATTTTAAAATTCAATCCTTTTGTTATTGGTTATATTTATATATAGATGTGACTGGGATATTAAAAATCCAAACTATCAAAACCCAATGTTGTGCATTCAGTAAGGCTCTATTGGAGCGTGTTGAGGGAAAGTGAGGGAGAGGAGTGTATATCACAAAATTATTAATATAATAATACATAAAATACATTTTGACATTATAATTTTATTAATTTATTAATAAGCGTAAGTATTTGCAAGTACGATACTATTACATTTGTTCCTATATCAATTAATTAATAGATAGTCAATATATCTGTTTATTTTACTTATGGATATCCTTTAACCTTCTAGCTCTGTATTCGTACATATTTTATTTGTGGGAAATATGAATAGCAAAATTAACATAAACAAAATTATAAAGGGAGGGAGAGAGAGAGGGAGATAGAAAGATACTCAAATATGCTATGCAAAAAATGCATTATAAAACATATGATTTTTTATCTTAGAAAATATAGTAAATTTTAATATAATTAACTCACATAATATAAATATGAGATCTCTGGTTCGAACCCGAGACAAGACGTTCAACCTATAATAATATCGATATTTGTCAGTTAAGATAGGTTTTAAGGACAAAACATAGAATTAAATATGTTTTTAGTCTCTATAAAATTTTAATCTTTTTAATTTTAATCCCTATAAAATAAAAATACAACTTGTAGTTTCTAAACAATTGTCATGTAGTTTTAGTCTTTTGTTGTTAAGTCAACATTTATTTTTGAATGAATTTTAGTAAGTATGCTTACAACAATATAAAAAGTTATTCTACAAAAAAATATGCTCAAAGTTTGGTTTTTAAGTTAATATTTTCATCACTTTTTTCTTGATAATTTTTTATTTAAAATAATTTATATTTAATTTTTTCAAGTTAAAAAACTCTAAATTTTCGTTGAAAAACTTTTTATAATATTTTAAATATGTCTGTAAATTGAAAAGCAATTAAACATATTTCGTTTCATCAAAGATTAAAATTGATTATTGAATTATTTAGTAGAGACTAAAAATTATATTTTTATGTAATATGAACTAAAATTTAAAATTTTATAGGAGCTAAAAACATATTTACTCATAAAATATAATAAACTTACATAATCAAATAATCAAAATTGAATAAAAATGTGATCTATTATAGACCACCTAAAATTGAAGTTCATATTAGCCTTTGTCATGATATGTAGTATTATTCGAACTTGTTTTAGTAGAGGCAATGGCATGTGAAGAAACTGAACAAGCGTGAACTTGGGCATTAAGCTCCAAACATATCATTTTCTTGATTTTTGTATTCTTATTTAACACGGTTAGCTAAACATGTTCGAAGGGGTGGAATTTAACTCCAAATTAATTATGCCTCTATTTCTTTGGTATATTCCAATATTAAATTGACTCTATGATTTAAAAAATTAACAAGTATATTGAGTCTCTAGTCCCTACCTACCATTGCTTCTTTTCTCATAGGGGAGACCCGTGATTCATGCTTAATATAGTCAATACTCCACTCTATTCGGTGTGCTACGGAAAAATCAAATAACTCTTTTTTCTCTCTTTCTTAATCTTTGATTTTTATCAAAATTTTAATAAGCATAAACAACAACATTTTGAGAGAAATTACAATTCTTCCATAAATTTGAATTTATCTTCGGTAAAGTAAACAATTTATTTATTTGAATTTAACCTTATAAATTTAAGTGATTATATTTAAATTTATTTGGAAATAATTATAAAATAAATAATCATGGTTTCTTCTTTAATTTCTTCTTTTAAAAAGTAAGTCATTTACTTTAAAAGTTAAATGAAATAATTTTAATGATGATAAAAAAAATCAACCGTTAAAGGTACGAGTACATGCATAACATATCACGTGTTGAAATATTTGTCATTTATTTTATCATCCATATTAAATGAGTGTTTTGGTTTTGACTACTTTTTGGAAAAAAATTGGTTTTGTCTCCCAACCCTTTTACATTTAACTCAACCAAACCAATTTTATAAATTCAATTTATTTAACATTAATTTTTGACTCAGTTGAACCTAACCCTCACTAGCTAGAATCTTTGATTAATATATACGAGGCGCTAGTTTTTGGAAGAAAAAACAAATTAATGATTTAAATCATTAATTAATAAAAATTGGGTAGGTAGACATGCTTTTCTCAATCTCGTGGACTATATTAGTACTTCTTCGCGTGGACCCCGTTATTACCAATGTATCATTTATATTGTGCGAATGTATTAAAAAAAAATTAGTTATACTGATTTAAATGATAAAATGAATTTAACTTATTAAATTATTTTTAATTCTAAAATATATTTATTATAGTAGTTAAATAATTTGAGATGCATTAAATAAAAATATATTAGTAGAAAAAGGTAATTAATTATTTATTCATAACATAAAAAGATATTAATATGAGATAAATAAATATTATTACTATTGTCTATATGTAAGACTCTTTTGATAAATGCACAAAAAATAAATGAAAAATAATAATTTTTATATTAAATTATTCAATATTATACATTTTCTTTTAAAAAATATTATTCAATTATTCAAAAGAGAAATAGTTGGTATTTTAATTCTTTACATTTAATTAAGAACATTTTTGTAAAAAGTTGATTAATGTTTCTATGTATTTTAAAGAGAATCTTATAGGAAGGGACAAATTTTTTTATAAAATAATTTTATATAACCGGTAGTGTAAATGAGACTCTTAATATATCATGGAATTAGTATTTCTTAAAGTAGCCATGAAGGGAACCTTCCAAATATCCTCATTGTCCAATATGCCAATTGATATCGATTTATCCTTTTCATTATTCATATATAAACAAAATTCATTTAGACCCTCCCTAGCCCCCTTAAAGCTAGCTCAACCATGTGCTTGAAATTAACGTACAACAGATTTATAAATGCAACTTTATACTAATAAGTAAGCAATATGTCCATATGATCAATTGCTATAACTGGGTGTTAAAAGTCTTCTAAGAGAATTGTTTAAATCATCTAAATAAAGCAATTATTTATTGAAGAGTTAAGTGTTTTAATTTTCAATACATTGAATACATAACTTTCAATAAGTCTAACCTTAATTAAATCTAAAGAATTAAAATACCAACTATTTCTCTTTTTTAATAATTAAATAATAGTTTTTGAAAATGGAATATTATTGACAAAATTAATGTAAAATTTTTATTTATTTTTTTATATATACATCCCACCAAATTATGTGGATATTATTTAAATTTTGTAGGATCCATAAGAGAATTATTATAAAGTGTGTGATAAAAAGTATGATGCTAGTATTATTCTTTAAACAATATCTTTAGAATACTAATAAAACTTAACATTTCCCTTATTTATAAACAAAAAATTATCTCAAATTTTGGTTACTATCTATTTTATATCTAAAAAATAAATAACAAATAAAATATCTAAATTACTCATCTTTAAAAAATTTGAGACATCACAAATTTTAAGGTTAATTATATATTTAGGTTACTCGTGTTCATTCTTTATTATTTTTCTCTTTTTCCTCAAAAAGTATCATTTATATTCTAGTCTTCTTTCTCAAAAAATATATCACTCTTACATTCTTTTCTTATTATGTTATTTCTCTTTTCGTATTAATAATATATATTTGATTATTAATGTATCTGTTATATTTTTCACATAAAAATACAGACAATTATAATTCACTAATTATAATTTATTATCTAAAGTATATACGAGATAAATGCTTAACACTAATCAATAAGTTTAAAGATGGTATTTTTGATAATTTAATTAAGACACAAATGTGTATTTAATTATAAGTGTATGTTTATTGAAATTTTTTTAGATAAAAGTGTGTAGAAAAATATAATTTACTATTAAAAATCATTCAAAAGAAAAATATCAGCCACAAATCAATTAATTAAATATGTTCATTTACATATCAATTAGGTAATAGAAAAATGTATATTTGATTATCAATGTGTTGTTTGAATATTTTTTAGATAAAAGTTGGAAAGTCTACTCATAGAAATTATTGTATAAACCATATTTGAGACAAATATTTGTCAATGTTGATGACTTAGCTAAAGAAGAGTGCTACTCTGGGCTCAATCACTCAAAAGAGAAATATTTATTTGATAATTAAGAATTAAATAGTCATTTTGATAAAATGAGTAAATTATAGATGTAACTATTCTTTGATGAGGAATGTTTCTACAGTAAAACACAACTTCTGTGACTCTAATTTACTATGCATATCATAGAGAAGATGAACGTTTGTCATAGTCCATTAGTTAAAATATAATTTTTTATCAGTCAATTATCTAGTTAAAAGATAAATATATAATTGACAATAATTGTGTCTTTGTAATATATATTCGATGAAGGTTTGAGAAAAATTTTAAAATACTTGATTGAAACTTACTCTTCAAATATACACAGGACAAATATTTGTTGTGGATTAATTAGTTAAAAGCTGACACTTTACATGTTAATTAAATAAAAGAGAAATTTATATTTGATTATAAATGTGACTTTTGAATAATTTATAGATAAAGTGTCATGAAAATGTATGGTACAAGTCTTACATGGGACAAAAATTTGTTATTTATGCATAAGTGTGTAAAAAATTATAATACACTAATTATAATTTACTATACAAATATACATGTGCAAATGTTTTATCATTCATTAAATAGTTAAAAGATTGTGATTCACAAAAGAATCAATTAAAAGATGAATGTGTATTTGATTTTAGTGTATTTCTTGAATATTTTATAGATAAAAATATGAAGAAAGTTATAATACACTATTCAAATTTAATTATACAAACTATACATGAGACAAATTTTTGTCATTTTTACATAAAATAAGAAATTTTAGTTTGAAACTTGAGTATGAACAAAACAATAACGTTTGTAACATTTAGTACACAATAGTTATATTGATAAAATAGTTATTCCTTTACGCTATTTTTTATTATTTAATTAGATGCTTTTGAAAATTACTTAAGTCATTTCTATCAATCATATTTAATTTTATTTTCTCATACTTTGCAATTAAATATGTTTTTTGAACTATTTGTTATATATAGTATACCTTCATAAAGTAACCAACATCACATAATACGTCCACATGATTTATGCGGATGCACATATATTTTACTAATTATAGTAAAAACTAATTATTTTTGAAATATTTAATGATATTAATCTTAATATACCCTTAATTTAATTCAAAATTATTTAATATGAATATTTAAATGTTTCACATTAAAAATAGATAATTTAATAAATTTGACATTTAATTTATATAAAGGGTAAAAAATTAATTACACTTAATTAAATTTCTTAATAACCATGAAGCAATAGTTTGCTTATAATAGCGACGGGAGGGAATACTTCCTCATATCCGCAATAATTGTTTTAGTAAACTATTTTACACAAATTAAAGAAAAATTATAGATGGATGAAAACAATTAATAATGTTTCCAAATTCATCTTAAAAACAATTGGTGTATTTTCATTATTATAAATGTAAAGTGAATAATTATAATTTGAAATGATGCACGTTATATTCATTAGAAGGTACAATTAAAAAAATAAATTAAAATCACCTTGAAATTAAAAGTAATTTTTTGGGATAGTTTTTTCTTACAAATGTGATAGTTATTAGTGGGTTGAAGAGTGTTGTGTGTTGGGTATTGTTTATAACTACCCTTATCTTTGATCGTCAAATAATGTAAAATATTTTGCTCTACTGAAATAGTAACTCTCGATCTAGGTTAAGGAACAAAATAACCTTTAATTTAGAACATAACTGCAGAGTATCAATATTTCAACCTCAAATTACATTTATGAAGTATTGTTTACAATGCATAATCCCTTACAACTTTGTTCCAAGGAAAAAAATGGCTTAGTGCTCTACTGAAATAGTAACTCTCGATCTAGGTTAAGGGGCAAAATAACCTTTAATTTAGGACATAACTGCAGATTATCAATATTTCAACCTCAAATTACATTTATGAAGTATTGTTTACAATGCATAATCCCTTACAACTTTGTTCCAAGGAAAAAATGGCTTAGTGGTTTGAGAAGCATTGATCTTATTTATAACCTATCATCATCCTTTTTATTAATAGGCAAATGTTAGTATATTAGGTTTGTATTTTTTCCTTCACCACGAGTTGCATCATAATCCTTGTACCCTTAACTCCTTTAATTTTTTAGTTCAAATCAGTTGAATTATCCAATCCCAACATATCATTAACCCTGATTCAAAACTTTTGGCACTAAACAATTTAAAAATTGACAACTCATATTATTTTTTTTTGTTTCAAAGTGACATAATTAATATTTTTAAATTAAAGAAATTTGTATCATTTATGTGCATTGTTCTATTTGAAATAATCTTTAGAATAAACAAAAACAAATATTTGATTAATTAAGAAAAACACATCCAAATATAAACAAACACAAGATTGCAACTCACTCGGTCTCATGTTAAATGTCTCATGTTTCTTTATCTCAAATTATTTATCAATTTAAAATACTAATACAACATTAATTATTTTTTTTTCATTAATATGCCCTAATTTATTGTATCTCAACTCATCAAATTTATCCACTAACTGCAATTAATATGGATATTTGAGTAAATGAAACTCATTATATCATTGAAATTAACACAAATATTTAATCTACCAATTTCATCATTGAATCAAAGGGAGAAAAAAGGAACGTAAATTGGGGAAAAGGAACATTGTGCTCTCACTTTCTATTTCTCCGTGACAATTATCAGAATAAAAGTTTGTTACATATGAGTTATCTCTCGCTATATATACAAGGAATGTAAGCACAAAACAATTAAACTAACTTAAGTGTAGTATAATACCTTGACTAGACCTAGAACACCACAATAAGTGTAGAGATGACGTTCTTTCTTGCCAAAACAAAACTTAGTTCCATTAGAGTCTTGAATTGCAGAAGCAAGATATCATTCCACAATTGGAGTAGAGATGATATTAATGGAGTTGCTTCTTCTCTTTAATGAAGAGAGAGAACATACGACTAATAGAAGACAACATATCTATGAGTATGATTTGACTGTAAATATAATTAAAAGATTCATGCAAACCTAGCAAGAAAGTGAGATCGTGTTCACAATTGATGTGATCAACAAGAGGATTTACGCCACCACAAACATGATGATGACTAGGTCAAAATTCAGACAATTCCTCCTAATGTCCTTTCAATTTCGAATAATAAGCATCAACAAAGAGAGATCCTTCAGTGCATGAGATGAAATCCTTGCGAAGATAAAACAAACAATGACTCACACCACCACTAACACAATGATGATTAGGTCAAAATTTAGAAAATTCCTCCCAAAGTCCTTTCAATTTTGAATAATAAGCACCAACAGAGAGATATTGTTCAATGCATGTGATGAAATCCTTGCGAAGCTAAAACAGATGAACACCGTTGTTCTAAAGAAAGTGCTCTTCGAGATTGCTCCAAGTCATCGCTACAATGGATGAGAAAATGATGCTAATAGTGAGATCCTTGGAGAAAAATTCAAGAGCCACAAAGCAACAATGTTATTATTATGGAGCCAAATAAGATATTGCATATCATCAGGAGGTTGTAGAATCGACCCATCTAATGAATCCTATTTTGGTCTTTGCACTGAGTGTGATGAGAATCGCATGACACCATGAGGAGTAATTCTCTTCAGTCAAGAGGTGAGAAACCTAATTGAGACCTGGATGATCCAAAAGATGGATGAAAAACGGATTATGTTGTTGATCTTTTATGAACGATAATTGCAAATGAAAAAAATTAGGGTAAGAAATGCATAAAAATATGATCAATAATTACAAATTGGTAGAGAAAACGCAAGAATTGATGGAAAAAACGATTGATACCATATTGAATCTATCAATTTCATCATCGAGCAATCAAGAATCAAAGAGAGAAAATGAACATAAATTGGGAAAAGGGGTATTATGCTCTCATTTTCTATTTCACTGTGATAACTATCAGAATAAAAGTTCGTTACAAATGAATTATCTCTCACTATATATACAAGGAATGTAAGCACAAAATAGTTATAACTAACTTAAGTGGAACTCACATGTGTAATATAATAACAACTAATTGTTTTCTTAATAATTATGCACAAATCAAATGCAACATTTAAAAGGAGATTAATGGAGTAATATTTTATGAGAATTTATTTGCACTAAACAACACTAAATATAGGAGTGAGAACGTATTATAAAAAAACAAGTTCAACTAATAAAACCAAGGCATCTGTTATTTCTTCATTTCATGTCAAGCATTTCCAATGGTGATGGCAATTGTTGGAGATGATGGTGGCGGTTGTCTAAGGTGGGTGGACGGTAGTGCTAGTAGTGGCCAGAGATAGTGGATGAATGATGGTGATGGAGATGATTAGAGATGATAGTGGTGATCATAGATAGTGGTGGGTGGTCAGTGGTGAAGAGAATGGTCAGAGATGGTGGTGGCGGTTTTTAAAGATGGGTGATTGGTGATCTATATAGTGGTTGGAGATGGTGGTCGATGATTTTGGAGGTGATGATAGAGGTGGTTGGTGGTTGTTTGAGTGATTTTTATGTCTACTCATAGTGACATATTACCATTAAAACAAAGACAAAAATCTTTTTTTTTTTGAATTTTAAGGCAAAACTATTTTGAAATAAAAATAAAAAAACCAACTCAACCTCATTTTATCCAAATATATTTTGATTTTAAAATTGACTTGTAAAACTAAAAATTAGAAACTGACAACCTCCCCGAACTAGACCATAAGCAACACCATATTATGATAATTATGATGAAGAATTTTTTGATGGAATTTGGAGAATAAACAACAAATCCATTTATATTTTAATTTTTATCTTATTATAATAAAAATGTTTGATCTGTTAGTTCAGTATATATATACTTACATAGAAAATAAAGATTATCATACAATTTTGTTTTGTCTTTCAAATTTTACTAAATACCATTTGAGAAGCTTAGAACGGAAATGAGTTTAACGAAAGGAATCACTTACATTCCGGTTAATTCCACTCCAAAAATGAGGTTTACAAAACAAAAACTTCTTAATTTGTCTGGTTTGTAAACAGGGTGACCTAAATTAGCCTAAAGTATTATATTATATTCAAATACCAATTCCTGAATGTTATACTTTTCCTCTATTTTAGTTTATTGCTTGTGATGAAATAATTTGATAAGCACTATATGTAGAATATTTTCCTTCATTTTAGAAAACTATTATTGTTGTTCAAATTAAAAGCTACTCGAGCAATCGGTTAATAAGTCTCATACTTTTATTTCTTTTTACTATAAATGATTATGCTGAGGAAAGTATTTTATCATTCAGTTGTGGGTTTTTTAACTTCTCAAAAAAGTTACGGTGTTGGTTTTTTTTTTTTTTTTGTGAGTTATATAAACTAAAAATGCATAAGTAAAATAAGAAGAAAGGTAAATGGATAAAATAATGCAAACATAGACTTGTTTGATTGATTGTGTGTGTTAAAATGAAAACTATTTATAGGAAAAATTCATCCGACTAGCAAAGCATCGTGACCTACCAAATTCACCCTAACCCTGCCTCATTCAGCTATTTTTGTGGGTAATGTGTTTTCTTCCCATTGTTGCATATATGTGGTGCCCCACAATGGGTTGTATTCTTCTATTTTTCGTGGCAACTCTATTTCAGTATATCTGCATGCGTTTTTTCTGACACCGCCTATCCACAAATATAGTCACTCATGTTAGTGACACAATAACACGAAAGACAAACATCAGTGTAAAATTGTCAATTCCCACGTGTTTAAACCTCTCTGAAGATCATACGACAATTGTAAGGATTCATGTAACTGTGAAAGACTCGCCTAATTCGTATTCGGCTATTTCTAGTTCGATTGACTCATTAGCATTGTAAGTCGATTCACACATATTGTGAATCAATTTATAAGTGATTAAGAACCCAAGATTTCAGTCTTTAGTTGCATGATACGATTTATGCATTGTACAAGTCAACTTTTCAACTTCTATAGAGTTTGACAAAGTCGATTCACACACTAGGTGTATTGACTCACCTGTTCCAAATATCCTGACGTGATTTCAAGACCTCTGTAAGCCGACTTACATACATATAAGTTGATTTACGAAGTTTAAAAGTCAAACTAGAAAAGGTTTTTGATTCATTGCATGAATTTCAAACAAGTTTCTAAAATACACCTAAAATTATGCATGATAAAATGAAGTTTTCAATATGATTTTTTTAATTCAAGAACTTAAGCGAATATTGGGAATTGAAGAATCAATAAAGACACACAAAATCATCTATTTAAAACTTAGTTTTTACATAAATCAAAATACTAAGTCTATCTTAAGAAAACTTGCACTCACACCAAATAGTCGTTATCTTAAGAAAACTTGCACTCACACCAAATAGTCATTCACAGACTTCAATCGACCAACTCTTGAATAGCCCTTCGCGGACTTCAGTTGGAAAACTCCAGAATATCCTTCACGAACTTTAGTCAGTCATCTTCTGAACACAACATTGTTAATATTTTTTAGAAGTATAAGTTAATGACTTTTTCAGTTTTTATGTTTTAGATGGTGATTTATTAATATTGGTTCAACGAGTTGGATTTTGAATGATATATTTTCTTTTCCTTATTTTATATTAATTGAGTCACGGTCTCATTCATAAAATACAAAATAATTGTTTTGAAGAGTTTTATCGATATTCGTAAAAATTTCAGATGAATTTTAAACATTTACCATGTGTAATGTAACATTCACCTGCAAAAAGATATCATTAAATATTGAAAGGTATTTTTGAAAAGTATTTCATTAATGTTATTTGAATCTTGCTTTATAATATAAAGTTTTATTTTACATATAATTCTAACACTACAAATCAAAAGGAAAAAACTTTAAGACTTAAAGTGTGGAAAAATACATACACGTTTTTATACTATATTTCTAATAAAATCCACTCATATGACCTAACATGATTGGTGGCCAAGAACAAACTCTTAATGTTCAATTTGGTCCATATCCTTATGATATCAATTTTTGGGCTAGCCAATCTTACCCATCTTGGTTAATTATTATAATTTTGAAAGAAAAAAAAATCAATTACAATTATTCTCAATTCGACAATATGCTAGTTATATAAAACAGCTATAGCTACTTTTGGATTCTTATATATATCATAATCACAATACTTTTCAATTCTCACCTTCATATATACCTTCCTTTCCCTTTGAATTTTCATTGAAAGACACAACAAAAAATAACACAATGAGCAAAGTAAATAGTTTTTCTTTTCTTCTATCCTTTCTCATGGTTCTTTCATACTTTGTGATTGAAATCCATGGAAACAAACAAGTAAAAGCTCTTGACAAACTTCAAAAGGAAAAATATAGAGGAAATTCACAAATTGATAGGAGTGATGAATTTGAGGTAGAAGAGGTTGTGAATTATGATGATATTGTTCATTCACAAGAGGGTCTCAAAGAGAAAGACAGGATTGTTAGGCTTCCAGGGCAGCCCTTAGTGAAATTCTCTCAATTTGGAGGGTATGTCACATTGGATAAATCAGCTGGTAGTGCTTTTTACTATTACTTTGTTGAAGCTCACAATTCTAAAGAAACACTTCCCCTTCTTCTTTGGCTCAATGGAGGTAAAAATTAATTATCATTTAATTTATTATTATTATTATATTTTTTTATGAATAAAATTTATTTCAGTATTCTAAAATTCACAATACTCACACATGTTGCGCACGCCCATCAACCACTTATTAGATCTAATTAGTTTTTTTTTTTATAATACTGACACACATTGTATACGTACAACAACCAGATCAATATGCATCGTCTTGGTCATGTTGAAGTAGCATCGAATTAATATGAAAATTATTTTTGTGGTTTATTTAACTTATTTTGAAGTCTTAATTGACCACTGGCATGCACATGTAAGTGTTTCTTTGTTTTCTTTATTATCACATTTTAAGGGAGACATGATTTACAGCTAAACCAATATGTGCCATAAAAAATCCTAAAGAACATGGTCAAGAAAACCTGCCACATACATCCAATAGAAACTTCTCCTTTTGCTTTTACTATCATCTATTTTGTTTGTTATATATATATTTGTCAACAAACTAAAGACTTCTAAGTCTAACATTTGATCTTATTATTTTTATTTTTATTAAATTTTTTTTTCTTCATGTCGTCTTAAATGTAAGACTACTAAAACATAGATCTTAAAAAAAATTAAATTTTTTTACAAAAAAGGTTTATATTTACTAAATTTTTATATAAAATTAATATTGTTTTAATAAGTATTAAATTAATTGACCTAGTTAACAATTAAAAACTAAATATCACAATTAGTTAAATTAATTAGTTAAATAAATATTAAATTAATTACTAAAATTTTATTCTATGTTATAATGAATAAAAAAAATATTTTATGTATCTAAATAAGTAGCTCACAATTAGTAAAAAAATAAGTGGCTTACTAGTGATGAGTTTGATGAAACATTTTATAATTTTTCTTTTATGCTGTCAAATTGAGAGCACGTGGTTGTTTAAGTGGTAGGGTAACATCATGCTCGTGGCCTGGTGGGCACAACCATTAAGATATAAAAAATAAATAAAAATAAAGAATTGAACTTACAATTAAATGTTCATCATTGTGGTTAATTAATTACATTATGATTTCACATTTTATTAGGTCCTGGATGTTCATCTCTAGCTTATGGAGCAATGCAAGAATTGGGACCTTTCAGAGTAAACAGTGATGGCGAAACACTTCACCAAAATAGATACTCATGGAACTATGGTAATTAAATTAAAAAAATAAACCATTAAGTTCTCTTTTTATGTATTTTTTATTATATTACCAAATAAATAATTTTAATTAAGTATTTAACTAATTAATTACTCAATTGAGTTTTGAAGCTGCAAATGTTTTGTTCGTGGAGTCCCCTGTTGGAGTAGGATTCTCTTATTCAAATACATCATCAGATTATAGCAAAAATGGAGACAAGAAAACAGCTTCATATAACTATTTATTTTTGGTAAATTGGTTGGAAAGATTTCCAGAATATAAAAATAGAGATTTTTATATTTCTGGAGAAAGTTATGCTGGGCATTATGTTCCTCAACTTGCACATACCATTCTCTATCATAACAAAAAGTCAAAAAAACCAATCATCAACCTCAAAGGAATCTTGGTATGTCATCTTTTCATTCTTCCCCTATTTTTTTTTACTGTACGGAGTCACACTTGAAAATTCAATCAAAGTGCTTATTTAACAAGTAATATTATTTATGTATAAACTATTTTTATTATTGAAATTAAAAACTATGCATAAATTTTATATAAGTGGTTGGTATGTTTAAATAATTTTAATGTATTCTTTTTGTTGTAAAAATATAGTTTCTCAATATTTGTTTTGTTAAGTTACTTTAAATAAAGTTTTCAAATATTTATGTAAGTATTTTATGTTATAAAAGCTTTAACAAAAGGCTACCACTTTGAACAACCTTTTTTTATCAAAATTCTTGTTGTTTCCATAATGATGGAATTGGTTGTTTTCATAATTCTATTGGTCCAGGCCAGGCCACTTCTGTTTGAGTGGGTCCAAGATTTTAGATTATTTATGGCTCATGATTGGCTTATTAAATTATATTGGATTGGGGAATGAGAGAGGTGTAAGAAGAAAATAATAGAAGGAAAAAATAATAAAAGAGATAAAGTAAGAGATGTACTGATTGGTAGATAATGTAATAGAAAAAAATATTAAAAAATTATGAAATATATAAATAGAGACATGAGAAAAAGTTTTAAAATTATCAACAACATAAAATAAAACTTTTTGTTGCATGATGATTCTCCAATAATAAAGGCTTTATTTATTGGACAATTTGGACAAATGAACAGTTATGATAATAACTTGTCCCTTTGGGCTCTTTCTTGTTTGAGATGTGGTGTACTCAACCCAAGACAGGTTATGGTCATTTTTTGGACCATTATCATCCCTGATTTATTTTTGTTCACTTGTGGGCATTATAGCATATATGTTGATATTTTGATTATAAGATAAGGAAGCAAGTGTTGATAATAATGTCTTTTCAGTTTGTATTATTTGGGTGCTACTAATTGTGATGGTATGCCACAACAACTAGAGTGAGTTGTAGATATGGTTATTTAAAATATTAACAAAATTGGAAGAAAAAAAAAAAGGTTTTTGCTTTAATTTATGAACTCTCATAATCATATTGACAAAACTGAAAAAAATAAGAAAAATAATTATTTTTTGCTTTCATTGAGAGTTGAACTCAAGACCTCCCGCTTACTAAACGGGTGCTCTAACCAACTGAGCTATGAAAGCTTTTTGAAAATTAAATTTAATTAACATATATAATTTAAGAGGTTTAAATATTTGTGTAAGTTTGTTTTAAGAAAAAACACAATTAAATAAGTTATATTTTTTATCATTTGAGATATTAATTTAAATACCTTCCGAAAAAATTGTAATTGAAATTATTTTTGGATAAATTTTGTTTTATAATTGGTACCCAAAAAATCATTTATAATTGTAATTGTAATCAAATAAAGATAGATGGAAAAGGAAGGGTTGAAAAAAGATTAAAAACAAACTTATTTTACAGAAAATCTCTAAAAGATGAATTGCTTCATATAAATTTTAAAAAATTATTTAACAATTTAAGCAAACTGGCCCTTAATTATCAATTTCTTATTAATTTTTATTTTTTTTATCATATATACTTAAAATAAAGTAACTAATTATGATGCCAATGTAATTCCTTTATTAATAATGTACACTTTATTTTACCAATTCCATCGAAAAGTGCACTAGTTCGGAGAATATTGAAAAAAAAAATATTAAGAAAAAAGGAAAATCATAAATTGAGAAACATAAATTAAACTAATAAATTATTTATATGCACATTGTGCAGATAGGAAATGCAGTGATCAATGATGCGACAGACTCAGCAG
>NC_021165.2:53290450-53310537 GCF_000331145.2 Cicer arietinum
TGTGGGATTATCTTGCTAGCCATGCTATAATCTCAGACCAAGCAGCTTATGATATCAACAAAGTTTGTGATTTCTCATCAGATAATTTGACAAGTGAGTGCAATTCAGTAGCTGATGAAGTTGACAATGATCTTTCATACATTGATTTATACAACATTTATGCTCCACTATGCAAAAATGACTCTCTCACAACCAAGCCCAAAAAGCCCTCTGTAAGCTTCACATTTCTCCAAATATATTTTTAGTCTCTAAAAATATTTTTTTTATATTATTTTTAATTTCTAAAAGAATTTATTCATATTTAATTTTCAATTTGGTGATTTAAGTGAAAATTGACTTCTATGTTTAATTCGTAAAATCACTAATTGAGAGACTGGACATTAATATAATTTTTTCATGGGAACTAAATTTGATATTCATAAGAGATTAAAAAATATTTAATCTTTTTGAATAATTGTTAATTTTGAAATTTATGAAATATTTTGTGTATTTATTTTTTTAAGAAAATGCATGATTATATGAAGTAAAATTAATTAATGGGCCTTGTTTATTTGTTTTGTAGATTGTAACTGATCCATGCAGTGAATCATATGTCCATGCTTATCTTAATAGAGAAGAAGTTCAAGAGGCCCTTCATGCTAATGTCACCAAGCTCAAATATGAATGGACTCCATGCAGTAGTGTCATTAGATCATGGGTTGATAGTTCTTCAACAGTCCTTCCCCTTTTACATGAATTCCTCAACAATAGCCTTAGGGTTTGGGTTTTCAGGTTAAATATTCATTCCTTTTTATAATATTTGACAAAGAAAAATTATAAAATACTTTTTACTAACACTATTTTAATTTGAATGGAATTTATACTTCACTTTAAAAATAAGTGCTACCAAACTGAAAATTAGACGCCCACATAATTTATTTTAGTAGAACTCAGATGAATTTCGCAAATCATCAAAAATATGTTTAAAATAGTATGCGAAAGAATCTATTGTTATCTATCTTTTCTTCTTTTATCTTTATTTTATCTTTAAAGTTATAATATTATTTTGGATTAACATAATTTTAGTCCCTATAAAATTATATTTTTATAAGCTTAGTCTCTACAAAAATTTTGTTTTTATTTTTATTAATTATTTCAAACAACAAAAAAATGAATACTTTTATCCTTACATCAATTTTAGAAGGACTAAAAACATTTAACTTTTTTATTTATTTTTCTTCTCCTATGTAATACATCCTTAACTTTTGGACATGTAAATATTCACAAAACCTGATTATTTACCTTTTGTTAATACAGTGGTGACACAGATGGAAGAGTTCCTGTTACTTCAACTAAGAATTCACTTAAGAAGTTGAACCTTCCCATTAAAACTGTTTGGCACCCTTGGGTTGCCTATGGAGAGGTAATGTAAAAATTGTTAGTTACACCCCCTAGCAGTTTTAATTTAATTGTTGTAAATGAATGTTAGGAAAATATAATTACAAATTTGCAAGTAGTATTCAAATCAAAGACAAAACCATCGAAATGAACAAATAATCGTGTGATTACTTTAACATTCTAATCAATTAAAATTTATGAATTTAAATCTCCTATAGCATCTGCTGGTGTAACAAATGTGAAGTCCGTTTGATTTAGAGATAAATTTGTACCGCCGGTGTGGATGATCCAAACACTTATTAAATGAAATAAGAATTTGGTTTCATAATAAAACTCTGTTTGACACAGGTTGGTGGCTATACAGAAGTATACAAGGGAGACCTAACATTTGCTACAGTAAGATATGCAGGACATCAAGTGCCAAGTTACCAACCAGCAAGGGCTCTTTCATTGATTAAACATTTCTTAGATGGCACTCCTCTTCCTAGTCCCAAAAGTCAAGCCTAGTTCCAATGAAAGAAAAAAATTCAATTGTAATTGGATTTCTTATATTCCACTTATCATCTTTCATTGGTATGACTTGTATAAATAATCATAATTGTTAATGAAATGTCTAATTTGCCTTCACACTTTATTTTTTAATGCATAATGTATTAGTTAGGCCTGATTAAAATTTTAGAAAACGTTTTCCAATTTATTCTTATTTTTTTGCTAACAATTATAAAAATATCATTTTATTTTCTGTATTTAAAATGTTTGTATAAAAGTTATTATCACAAATTTAAATGTAAATATTATTAAAAAGAAATAAAAAATAGTATAAAATAGACAAAATATATCGTGCAGTCCCTAAACTTAATTTCAGATAACAATTCAATCATTTATTTATTTTTTCTTCCGATTTAATCATTTATTTAATTTTAATTAACAATTTAATTTTTTATATCTTAAAATGTCAACAATGTTATCTTTGTTTTATACAAATTCAAAAGAATTATCTTCAAATAAAACTTAGAAAATTAGTAATCATCTTCAACAAAATTTATATTTTTATCAAATTCGTAATTCAAATATTCAAATGAACTCATATTTTCATCTCAATCAATAACAATATCAAATCTATCAAATAAAGAACTCACATTTTAAGATTTAGGTTAAGAATTTGATTTGAAGAATGATAGAAAGAAGATATTATTTGGGTAATTTGGAGATTTAATTGAGTTCTTTCTTTGATAAATTTGATGTTGGAAATCAAAATATGAGTTTATTTGAAAATTTGAATTATGGTTTTCATGAATATATCAATTTTCTTGAAATTAATAATGAATATTTTGAGTTTTGTTTGAAGATGATGATTTTTCTAAGAATCTATGAAAAATAATAGTATTATTGATATTTTAAGACAAATGAAATCAAAAGAAAAAAAAATAAAAAATTGAATTGTTACTTGAAATTAAATTAAGGGACTGTGGAAACTATTTTGCATATAAATTATTACAATTATAATCATTAATAAAACAAATTCTTAAATAGTTTCAAGTCTAATAATTGGAAAGGAAAAAAAAATCAATTATTGAAGACAAAAATGAAACAATATATACCAACAAATTTGAGATTAGATTTTGAATTTGTAGTCAAGTAGTTCACTTATTCAGTTTTGTATACATTTGACAGGATATATGATTGCCCAAATTAGTTTATGTACATCTGACTAATTGTTAAATTTCAACACAATCTTCTTCTTCCTCATCATCCTTGTCCCAATCCAATGAAAATAAGGTGGCTGATTTCATTAACTCTGTCAATCCAGTAAGATCCTCTAAGTAGGTAGGATGATTAATTGCTTCAAGTATGAACTCCATTTCTCGGTTTCGATATTCCGCTACAACCTGAATGTTGCAGTTTTACAGAAAGGGGATTAGGAAAATGATAATGATAGGTTTAACAAACTTAAATAGCTTTGTTGTGACCTGGAAATTAAAAGCAACCAACAGGTCCCACAAATGCACAAAAAGCTTAATACTAGCACAAAACTCATGTATACTGCTGGTCAAAGGGGTGGAAATTGTATCCACTTATGATGGCGGATGGCAGACCATGGCTTAAGCCAAAAACCTACCATTTTTAGCCGTCATATCCACCATTAAAACGAGTTGTCAAAAGACGTCATAGTAGTTGTCAAAATTTCCACCACAGCAATCCACCAACACTACACTCTACTAGTAAAGAGAACTGTGATTTAGCAAAATGTCCAACATCGCGACTAATTATTCGAGTGTTTATCAACTAAAATTAACTAATGTCAGAGGGTCGCGATTTCACAAATGCATCTCAATAATTAGGGTCGGTAATTTTGATTTTTACTACTCCTAATCCTCCCTCCATGTTCCTAAATCTTTTTTCCAATTCTTTATTTCACTATTTCTTCTCGATACAGAAATATTCTTTCACTTTTTACTAATTGCACATTAGGAAGTTAATATTAAAATCATGTTAGCACAAGCACAGTATCAAATTTATGTCTTAGGTGTTCCAGGAAAAACATCTAAAGCACTGCCGGAGGCAATATAAACAACGAACATTACCGGACATTATTCATCATTCAGACTTACTGTATGGCAACATGCTGTGCAGCTGGAGGAGGAGTAACCTATAAGGCTCATTTGTGAAAATTGAGAAAGGGAACCGCGAATCTGATGAGGTAAAATGCCAAGAGGGTTCTCACTAGTTCCAGTGACACTGTTGCTTATATCAGCCTCTGCAAATATCCTGAAAAAACAATTGTTGTGAATATCTGAATTTCATGTAGGATACATAGAGTAGGTTAAAATTTCTTTTCAATGTTCTTCCAGAAAAAGAAGAAAAAAAAATCAATGTTTGTAGAATTACCCTTGAGGGTGATGCAAAATCCCTACTAGAAGTTCAACAGCAAGGGCTGAAGCAATAGGAGCTAGCCCCGGTCGGGTCACAGTACATTGCTGGTCCAAAGTGCGGTTTGATGTTGACTGCAGAAACCAAGTAAGAATCAGTCATATATGTTATGTTTACATCTGTTTGAACGTCACAACATAATGCTGCATGGTAATTACATCAGTTGGTGCAACAACATCGCTGCAGAAATAGCATCCCAATCTATGTTTTCCATTTGCATCATTTACACTCAAATCAGCAGATGAAGAACTAGATGCTTTGGCACTTGCGTCACAGGCACTACTGAAAGGACCAGCTCCGTGGCGCATCACCAAGAAACTTTCAAAACCTAGGGCTGCAGTAATTGTAACCTGTAAATATATATATAAATAATAATGTTAGTTAAGGATAAGCAATGAAACTATTAATGGAATAACCGCCATAAAGTATACTTTGGTTTAAAATGTGAATCACGTATTACACAGTGATATATTAAGTATAAAGAACTAACATATATGCTATTAAAAAGTATAAACTGTGCAACCTTGTTAGCATTGGCACAGAGAAGTGTTGGGAGCCATCGACTTTCCCTTGTATCAGTCAATAAAAAAACTGCATCATGAGCATCAATCAAATCCCGCAAACGTCTGCAATCATCGAGCACACTATCTTGTTCCTGGCTATGTACTGGATGTCCAGGCATTGGTATAGCCATAACAATGCCTTCAGCTTCCTGAAAAAGAACAAAAAGCATGCAGGTATGTGAAAAATGTCATAATAGGGTTTAGCTTCAAGTGAAGTCTTCGTGATTGATGATCTACCACTGCTGGAAATATCCGTTTGAGACTTTCAACTGCTGCTGTAGCTTTAAATTCTCCACCATTAAGACAGTTATCCAAAGTATAAAGAGACTGCCTCAATGGATTAGACATAGCCACCCTGCCATTGTCAACTAGAGTAATTTTTCGAACACCCCATGCCTGCAGTGATAAATGTAAGTTACCAAGAATTGAAAAAATTGAAACAACAACAACACAGTTTTCTCAATACTCACCATAAGCATGCGCGCAACCTGGCATCCAAGTGTACCTGCTCCGAGGAGAAGACACTTTAGGGAAGACAAGGCACTCAAGTTTAGAGATGGCAAAGCACGCCACCTCATAAGCTTTAAATTCAAATCTGCAGCAGATACGGCCAACCTATAAAAACACATTTAAAATGGTGATTCAAAATACTAGAATGCTGAAAAAGTAAATAGCAATGTAGCATTACCGAATAAAACCTAGACTGGAGAAAATAAAGTAAACAAGGAACCTGGTTGGATCCATTGACTGTGCAAGGCTAATACACCTAGGTACTTTTCTCCCCTTATTAAGTTCCCATCCAACTGCATTAGGCACAGCATCTTTCCACCCTATATAGTACTCCTTACAAATTAGAAACCCAACACACTGAAAAAAGAAAAGAGATACCAACATTGTAATTAATGCAACTCTACCTTGTGGAACTGTTAATAATGCTTCACCAACAAGGGACAAGCCCATATCTGCAAAACCACGGTTCTCTCTGTAGCAGAAAAATCGAACAGACTTGAGATTCCACCTTGCAGAAATAAGTGCTAAGAAGTTGCGCAGAGGCCATCCAGGATTATTTGTCAGATGGCATGGGTCGTAAAATCCAAAGAGGATCTGCCAATAGAATCTAGTAAATTTCACAATCACGTCTATAGTTTCACATCCAGTGAGTTCTAGGCATGACTATAAAAAAAGAAACTTCACAAAAATTGCAATTAACTATTATAATTTATAACCAGAGATTGAAAAAGAGACCTTGTGAGCATCGCTCTGACAAGCTTCCCAGTCCTTCAGTAGCCTAACAGTAGCACGTGAGTTTGGATCTATAGTTACTAAAAAGAATGGGACATCTGCCACACATTCTCTACTATTAGGCAAAGCATGCCGAGTTAAGAGGAAGGAACAGAAGCGATAAACGAGATTACTTCCAGACGTTTGAGGAAACCAAGAGATTTATACCTGCCGTTGATTTTGAACCTCGCCATTCATTACAGGCTGCGGAGAGGGATTCTGCCTATCATTTTGCCGAAAAAAACAGCATCAACATCCATAAAAATAATGATCACAACACCAAACAACAAGTGCTTAAAAGAATGTAACTCGGAGAACCTCTGCTGTGCTCAACCACTGAGAAGCTGGACTTAGATTAACCACAGTTGCAGGAGGATCAAGCATGAGAGCAGGGAAAGCAAACCAGTAATGGAAACACCACTTTTTCAAGTCTGCAAAAGAAATAAGAAGGAATCTTGAAAGTACTGAACAGTCCTCCACAGCTCTTCCAGTTTGAATGTCATCCCATATCTAATTAAACAACAAATGGTAAAATTTTGTGAGACTGATTTTTTTAGTTAAACTTGTTCATGTTCAATCATCTCATCTTGTAATCTCCCAAACTAACCGAACGGTTTACCTTTCTTGCCTCTTCCTTTAACAGATTCTGCTTATCAAGTGCATGGAAGCTCTCCACAGTATTAGTGTTGTAAAGTGTCCCTGAAACAGAACATCTGTTCCTGTTTCCGTGGCTTGGTTCTGGTATTAATGATGCTTCGTGTGATTCAGAAGGTAAAGATTCAGCTAAAAGAGTTAAATAATTTGATACTCGAGGGTGTGAGCAAGGTGCATAGAAACCTGCAATCAAGTCAGATCATAAGCACTTGCTTAAGTGTTTGAAAGAAGCACACTGAAAATAAGTAATGATATCCCATAAGTTATTGCAATAATAAAGCTTAAACTCTATCCATAAACACTTCTACGAAGAAATAGCTTATACTTAGAACACTTATATACTATAAAAGGCCATTGGACAAACACTTAATTCAACTGTTAAACCAATTTCTCCCCCAACATGGTTTATTGGTTTATACTGCAGTTTTGAATTTTGGAAAAAAATCATAGCCCTGTTTGGATAAACAAATTAACTAAGCACTTATAGAATAAATGCTTATCATATAATCATATAAATGCTTATGCTTAAGCTATTTCTATAACAAAAAATAAGTCAAATTGTTTTCATATTTATAAGCTATCCTGGAGAGCTTATGGAAATAAGCTAAAAAGGCTTATGGACATGTTATAAAGTTGTTGTCATAAGCTCTTCCAAACAGTCTTACAAGTGTTTATGCCATTAGCTAAGCTCAAATAAGCAAATCCAAACAGTCCCATATTATAATTAGAGTAAAATGCCAATGCATTGTGAGTGTAAAATCTTCTTTTACCATCATCCAATCACATATTATCACTGTACCACTTTGTTACATTAAGAGTTTAAATTTGATACATAGTCAATGTAAAAAATTATGAAATCACAATCACTCATATGTGTGACTTTAAAGGTAGTTGTGAATAAATTCAAACATTTTTAATGATATTATGCCCCTATGATTCATTGATAGTGTAAAATATCCTTATATTATTTGCTAAAATATCTTAACAAACATCTATGAGATTGGATGACAATACAGAATTTCTTTACATTGTGTGTGTTAGGAACCCAAGAATTGGATTCCAAAGAAAGAACACTTATACTAATGTCTATAGGAGATAAATCTCTCCTCCAAGGGTTTCTCCTTAACAATAGAGAATATACTCTATACAACAATTGATTACAATATTCAAAGATATCCTAAACTATCTACATAACCTATTTATTTGATCCATAGGTTGCGGGTTCAATCCTTGTTAGTGCCACTGGAAGCAAGCAAATGTAAATCTCTTTGTAAGTGTTAAGTGAGCCCAAAGGTTTTCCCTACCATCAACTGGGGCCCCATCTCCTCTCCCAAAATTTCGGTAACAAAAAAAAACTTCCTATTTATACACAAGTCCTAACTACCTCAACTAACTAACTATAATAACTCTTAACTACTTTAACAGCTCTAATATATATTATTCTAGATCCTAACAGTGTGTATATCCATTAATCACAGAATTAATATATATTAATTAAAGGAAAAAAAATCATTAGTTAGGTTAAATAATTTTCAGTTAGGGGGATTCTTTCATAAACTGATTACTATTTCTTTTAATGTTGTGAGCTTGCATTTCCTTATAGTGCAAACAAATCTTAATTAAAAATTACTATAAGAGTTTAAAACAAAAACAAGAATAAAGGGAAGAACCAATTATGGGTAACGGAGAATCGTCAATGCCAAGTTTGTTGAGCTTCAAAGAAGACAATTTGTGCCAGAAGCCTTCATCGACGGAGCTTTGCATCGGCGCAAATTGCAGCAAAGATTCCTTCATGTTGGGTTCTTCCATGGTTGTTTCCTTCAAGATCCGTTGTTGCGTTCTAATTCAACAAGTTTCAAAAGGATTTGGATTTTTCGCAAAATCCATAATTCTTTGAATCGCGTTTGTTCAGTCAACGAACGTTTGCTTTCGTGTTCGTTATCGTCAAAGCAAAGGAACTTCTGTTTAATGGGCCTTATAGACTTTATTTATCATGGGCCTACATTTTGGGTGATGCTTATTCCACGCAAATATTACCTGTACCCCCACTAATATACCTATACCCATAATATTTTTAAAATGCCAAATTTATTTTTGAATTTTTTATTATTTTATAAATTCAATTTTTTTTTTTTTTACCATTCAAAGATTTTCAAACCAATTAATCTAAATTTTTTAGTACATAATAAATTTTCAAAAACTATCGGAAAATTTTTTATAAGATTTTCGATTTAGAAAGTTGAAACTGGAAATTTTTAAAAAAGTTTTCCGATACATAAGATTGAAAAGATGTGTACTGGAAACTTTAAAAAAAGTTTTCCGTTATAGGAAGTTGAAAATGTGAATAACGGAAATCTTTTAAAAAAATTTCGGTACAGAAGACTGAAAATGTAAATTATCTGAAAAATTTTCACAAGTTTTCCAGTAAATTCTTCTGTACCGAAAAACTTGTGAAAGAGTTTTCCAATATACACATTTTTATTTTTTTTGAATTTTTTTAACTATTTAATTTATTTATATAAATTTTAACATATATTGATAAACTGCTTCTATTATGTGATAAAACATGTGTCGTTGTTGCCAACGTTTTCATCACTAGATCAAATAAAGAAACAGGAGATAGATGATGAAGAATAAATTAATATTAAATTGTGACAAAGGAATAAAAAAGTTTTAAAAAATAGGAAATAAAAAAAATCCAAAAAAACTTGTTGTTTCAAGTTTTTCTATAACGAGGTGTGTTCTGGAAATCTTAAAAAAAGTTTTTTGGTAGTTTAAAAAAACTTGAAATAAGTTTTTCGATAAAGAAGTTTGTACCAGAAAACTTGAAATGATACGGTAGTAAAAAATGATAAGTTTTAATATTTATAAGAAAACAAATATGTGAATTCGCCACATTTTTATGGATAGGAGTCTAACTTAAGGAGTACATAGTAAAATTTCCTTATTCCACCCTTCTTTTCTAGAAAACTCTAACCATTTTTTTAAAGAATTTTGAGTCCATTTGTGATAGTGTTTTCTAAAATCTACTTTTATAGTATTATTCTTTTGTATTAAATTTTTCTTTAAAATAATTTTAAAAATAAAGTTTCAAATAAAAAATTGGTTTAAATAGTTTATCCGAAAATATTATTTTAAGTATTTCATCTATTTGTTACAATTTATTTTTAGATGATGACATTTTAAAAAATAATTAAAATAAAAAGTTATTTTGAGAAATTTTTCTTAAAAATCATTTTTGAGAGATACATTTTTTTATAAAAAATCTGATTTTTATCATGTAAGAATCTCTCATTATGAATATCAAAATTGATAACAATACTATGAACTCATGGAGATAGGAAGAAGACAAAAAAGGGGGCTAGGGTTCAATAATAATAATAATAATTATTACTATATCCCCTAAAACTAGTAATAAATTATCCTTACTACTAACAACTAGTAATAATAATAATAATAATAATATATCCCCTAAAACTCATGATGTATTAATAGGGAACATTGAGAGTTTGTCAACCAATAATCGAAAACATTTAATGTTATGTGTCTTTGTGAACAAATCAACACACCGCAAGGAGGATGAGATAAACGGTAAAGTAATTATTTCATGTTGAACATGATGATGAGTAAAATGACAATTGATCGCAATGTGCTTGGTTCGTTCATAAAAGACCGAGTTATGAGCAATTTGAATAACACTCTTGTTATCATAGTGCATCGGAGTTTGCTTAGAGAGAAAGATAATCATATCAGACAGTAGCCAACACAACCAATATCTTCTTTCTTACTCTTCCAAGAAATAAGAGAGTTTTACAAGAAAGATACAAAACTCTATGGTGTATTTACAATATGTGGGGTCAATATCCTAATCATCCTCATAATAAGCATGTAACTCCAATGAGGACCATGAAGGAACGAGAAGACTCTAAAATTGAGTGCCACGAATATAACAAAGAATACGAAGAATAGATGTCCAATGTAGTGTAGTGGGAGAGAAATCAAATTGACTAACAACATGAACAACATAAGCAATATCAGATTTAGTAATCGTAAGGTACACTAGGTTTCCAATCATGAATAGTGGACTTGATAAACAATGAAGAATCATGTTCACTGAAACAAAAGCCAAGATATGTGATCACAATAGAGAATTTCTCAAACCAAGCTCAATGAGCATGTTTAAGACAATAGAAAGCCTTTTTAACTTACACACTTCTACCTGATTAGGAGTAACACCTTGAGGAGGGACATATAGACTTCTTCATGAAGTCCACCATTTAGAAAGACATTTTGACATCCATTTGAGAAAAATGTCACTACAAATAAATGCAATAAGAATACGAATAGTGGTCATCTTGGCCATAGTAGCAAAAGTTTCTTCATAATCTATACATATTGTTGCATTAATCACTTAGCAACAAGACGGGCTTTGAAGCGCTTAATTGACACATTAGACTTAGTTTTGATCTTGTACACCCAACGAGATCCGATAACACATTTTTCAAAAAAGAGATGTACTAATTCTCAAGTATCTCTATTGTGTACTGCATAATGTTCTTCTGCCATAACATGTTGCCAAAGGGAGTCAAGAATAGCCTCTTTATAGGAATAGGGCTCAGAAAAACTATGAATAAAGGTTAAGAAATAAGAAAACGAAGCAGAGTATGTGGAATGGACAAAAACAGACAATTGGGTAGACATACGGTGAGAAGAGTGATAACGATGAGGCGAAGATGGAGACGAAGGGTCAAAAATCGTAGGAGGTGGTTGGATAGTCGAGAGGACAAGAGTGACGTCATCACCTAGAATAATAGTATTTATCCTACAACTCTTAAAATTACAATCACAAGAAGCATTATCATTAGAACCAAAAGGATCAATATGGGTGAGTTCAAACCTTGTAGGAGTATGAGAATCATAGGAAAAAGAGTAAAAAGGTATGTGTTCAAGAAACACAACTTTACAAGAAACATATAGTTTTTTACTTGAAAGATTATAACAATTATAACCCTTTTGACCATCACCATAACCAAGAAAAACATATATTTTAGAACAAGGAGACAATTTACTACGTTCTACCTATGGACGAATAATAAAACAAGTAGAACCGACGACCTTCAAAGAAGAATAATCAGGATTACAACCATACCATTTTTCTGAATGGAGACAAACCTAAGATGATAGATAATGAAATTCTATTAGTAGCATGAACAACAGTGAGAATTGTTTCACCCTAAGATTTAGTTGGAATTGAAGCATGCAACATAAGTGAACAAGCAATTTCAACAATATGATGATGTTTCCTTTTAGCAACACAATTTCGTTGAGGAGTATCAGTACAAGAAGTCTGTTGAATAGTACCATCATAAACAAGTAACTCAATAATTTATTAGAAGTATATTCACCACCTAGATCACAATGGAATCACTTTATAACAATGTTATGTTGTGTTTTAAGCATAGCACAAAACTTATAATAAATGCAAAAAAAACTTAGAACATTTTTTCATCAGATAAACCCAACAATAACGAGTATAGTCATCAATAAAAGAGACATAATATATAGATCCATATTTGGTAGGTACTAGTGATGAAACCCACACATTAGAATGAACTAAGTCAAAAGGTGCATTGAACATAGATGTTGGAACCAAATTGATTTTATACTTAGAGTTTTGATGTTAACAAAAGTATTTTTTGAGAACAATATATTTGACTTCATAGAGTATGAAAGAAGATTCGTGTTTTTGAAGACAACTTAAAATAAGATTTGATTCAGATTTATAATTGAAGAAAATCTTTGACCAAGTTGAAAAGAAGATTTGATCAAGATTTATCCAGTAGAAGATATGAATTATTTACAAGAAGATTTGTTCAAGATTTGTCACAAGAAGATATGAATCATTTACAAGAAGATTTTATCAATATTTATCATAAGAAGATATGAATTATTTACAAGAAGATTTAATCAAGATTTATTTAAAAGAAGGTTTTATCAAGATTTATTAAGATATGAATTATTTAAAAGAAGGTTTTATCAAGATTTATCACAAAAAGAGTTGAATTATTTACAAGAAGATATCAATTATTTAAAAGAAGATATGATCAAGAATTTTTACAAGAAGAAACACTCGCAATAAGAAACATTCACAAGAAGATACATTTATTATTTGCAAAGATATGATTCAAATTTTGACAAATGACAAAGCACTGAGTTAGACTTAGTCATATTCTTATTTGTTTAATTTCAAGACCCGACCAACACTATGTTCCTGGCCAGATCATAGCAAGCAATAGGAAGGAATTTTCATCTAAAGAATTTGCAAAAGTAATCTTACCAAAATATGAACAACATTATCAGAAGAACTTACAAACTCCATCTTAATAAAATACGAACAATATCAATCTAAAGAATTTACAAACTCTATCTGAACAAAATCAATCTGAAGAATTTACAAACTCAATTTGAACAAAATACTAACATAATCAATCTAGAAGAACTGCTCAGTTGGATTCAGAAATAAAGAATTGACTAAATAACATATTATCAAAAAAGCATCTGTTGGTTGGTATGACCTCGAAATAATCGGAATGTATCAGTTCTTTAAGAAATTAAATCAATTTCATACACACAACGGAATTAAATTGCGGCATACAAGATTAGCAATAGCAAGTAGATTGATGGGAGATTAACCAAGATGCATGCAAGTCAAATTATCAGTTTAAACAATATTACCTAACACAGAATATGTTTAACATGCATCTAATATTAATCACACATACAAATTTTGCAAGATAGAAAATTAAAGGAGTTAAGGGTTAGAGAAGATTGCACCAAGAATTTATCCTGGTTCAGTTGTCAACGAGACAACCTACATCCAGTCCTGACAATCCAATCGGATTTCAGATTTTCTTCTCCAATAGAAAGAATCAATTACAGATTGTCCAGTTTCATCCCCGAAACCTATCTATCTTAATGATCTCTTTCCTATTGATCACCCTCTGATCCTTGTAGATACTCAGCAATCTAACACAGAATCAAAGTACGACTCTTTCTTGTTGAGCACTCTCACCCAAGAAAGTAGCCACCAGTTTCAAGCTGACTTTTCTCGCTTTCGTTTCTTTTCAAAGTATTATTACAAACTGAATAAAGGAAGAACAAAAAGAAGTCTTCAATCTTGGTCAATGTGACTTCTCACGATTCTGGATATTCAAGGATTGTTCATGAGAACCTTGTCTTTCAAGATCACTTTTCCAGCTCTCTTATTGATTATTGATAATCTCTTTGGCTGTGATCTGAAAAAGCAATCTCAGTATGTTAACAATGTGTTGTTGAGAGTTCTTTTGTATATCAAGAATATTCAAAGTGTTTATCAGATTGTTATTGAAAGAATGATTGAAGACAGTTTACATAGTTTCTGAAAAACATATTAATCAATCGATTTACCAATCGATTTCGTAAAGTGATAAACCAGTCTAATCGATTTGCCAATCGATTATCGCGTGTCTTGTTTTTCTTGAATCTTGAAACTATATAAGCCAATCGATTTACCAATCGATTCTTTAAACAACATTTCTCAGTGATTATGTTAAGACTGATATGAATCGATTTCGTAATCGATTGCAGATGTTATGTTCAAACTGAAACACATATCAATCGATTCCATAATCGATTTATCAAATCTTCATAATCGATTAACAAATACTTAAAATCGATTTGGTCACACGCTCAGAGTTCACTGGGTTTTCAAAAGGTTTTGTCAATCGATTTGCCAATCGATTGAGTTTAAGTCAGTGACTCAGCTATTTTGATACTAATCGACGTGCCAATCGATTTGTATGTATTTGTCTGAAAAAAAAATTCTTACTTGGCGTTTAGTTCAATCGATTTCCCAATCGATTGCAACCAAACTTAACTTGATTGAAATTTTACACAATAGATTGTCCAATCGATTGTGTTTGTCACAGGGAAAGTTATTTTGCAAATAGTATTTAAGCAATCGATTTGCCAATCGATTACCCTCAAAACTGGAGTGTCACTGTGACTTGTTCAATCGATTTCCCAATCGATTTATTTCAATCAGGTTTATTTTGTGAAATGTATAATCGATTTGTCAATCGATTTATTTCAATCAGGTTTATTTTGTGAAATGTATAATCGATTTGTCAATCGATTAGCCTGTAAAACAGGGTGCCACTGACTTGTGCAGTTTCCATTTCTAATTTAGTCAGTCGATTGCCCAATCGATTATACCATCACAAACAGTTGTGTTTCCTTACACCCTTGTTATGAAATCGATTTCCCAATCGATTTACTCAGTCAAAAATCAATTTTTGTTGATTTCTTGTGTTCCAAGCAATATGTTCCAAGTGTGTAGGATTGGATTGTTGTTCCTGAAATCTTGCTCAATTCAAATATTAGATTTATCATATGATGTATGAACATTGTATGTTTGTTAATTATGTCAAAATTAGGATTCAAAGGACTAAAGTCCAACAGCATCTTGTTCAAAATTATTTTTAAATAAGATCATTGTTGACCAAGCTAGGAATGAAGATACAATTCAAAATTAAACAATGACTAAATTGAAGTCCTGATTTTATCAATAAATAGATACTCAAGGCTTAAGAAGAAGATGATCGAAAAATCATAAAAGAATAGAATAACTCAAGTTCAAAATTCCAAATTCATCTTAGATCATAAGTCAAGGCATAATGTCATTATTTGTTAAAGGTCTCCAGCATAATAAGTATTAGTCAGTTAAGTGATAATAATTACGATATTATATTCAATCATGAAACATGCAAGGCAATTAGTCAAAATGATGGATTTATACTCTTTATAGGTCAGAGGCAAAACAACATTTATAAGATAAATCTGGTTAGTCTAGAGGTTAAGTGTCTTATGTCAGTTAATGAAGATAAACTAATTTGGCAAAAAAGATTAGGTCATGCAAACCTTATACTAACCTCAAAACTGAATAAACTTCAATTAGTCACAGGTCTACCTAATATTAGTTGCAAAACTGAAATTATGTACGGAGCTTGTCAAAAGAGAAAACAAACAAATAACTCATTTACCTCATAAGAACTCAATCTCTACCTCAAAGCCCATTGAACTCTTACATATAGATCTCTTTGGGCTAGCGAAAACTACATATCTAAATGGAAAGAAATATGACTTTGTTATAGTAGATGATTACACTAGGTGGACATGGGTAAAATTATTAAGAAGTAAGGATGAATCCCACAAAGTGTTTATCACATTTTGCAAATAAGTAACGAATGAAAAGGATCTTAAGATTGTAAAATTAGAAGTGGTCATGGAGGAGAATTTGAAAATAAGTTCTTTGAAATTTTTTGTGATGGGAATGGAATCTCTCACAACTTCTCATCTCCTAGAACACCCCAATAAAATGGAGTTGTAGAATCAAAGAATATATCACTCAAGAAATGTCCAAAACCATGTTAACTGAGATGAATGTTGCAAAACACTTTTGGGCTGAATCAATTAACATTGGATGTTATATTCAAAATAAAGTCCAAATTAGGTTTATATTGAATGAAACACCCTATGGATTATGGAAAGGTGAAAAGCATAACATCTCTTACTTTAAACAATTTGGTTGTACTTGTTTTATGTTGAACAATAAAGATAACCATAGTAAATTTGAATCTAGATCTTCAAAAGTTTACCTTTATTGGATACTCTGAAAGATCTAAGGTTTATAGAATGTTTAATAGAGAAACTCAGATTGCAGAAGAATCCATACATGTAAAGTTTGATGACAGACAATTTGACCTTGAAAATTCAAAGTAATATAATGATAGTGGAGGTTTATAGAATTAGGGGAAGTAGATGCAGACAAACCAGAAGAACCTGAAGAATTAGAGGATACAAGAAAATCAGAAATAGATGAAAAATCTTCAGAGGATGAATCTGATCAAGTCAAAAATAGTTAAGATATGTCATAAGGAAGATTTGGATGGAATTACAAGTCATCTCACCCTAAAACTCTAATCATTGGAAGTGCAAGTGATCCTTTGAGGATCAAATCATCACTAAAAGATATCACTTTTTTTTTTAATCTCATCAATTGAGCCTACCTTTGTTAATGAAGCATTGGAAAATGATGGATGGATTCTTGCAATGCAAGAAGAGCTAAATGAATTTAAGATGAGAGATATTTGGGATCTGACACCTAGAACAAAGAAAAACATTATTGGAACCAAGTGGATTTTGAAAAACAAGCTAAAGGACAAATATGAAGTGGTCCGAAACAAGGAAATACTTGTTGCACAAGGCTACAGTCAACAAGAGGGCATTGATTACACTAAGACATTTGCTCCGGTGGCCAGGTTAGAAGCTATTCGTATCGCACTTTCTTTTGCTGCAAATAATAACATTACATTATTACAAATGGATATTAAAAGTGTTTTTCTAAATGGTTATATAAGGGAAAAAGTCTATGTTAAACAACCCATATGTTTTGAAAGTTCTAAATTTCCAAATCATGTTTTTAAACTTAGGAAACCTTTGTATTGTCTAAAACAAGCACCTATGATATGGTATGATAGACTTAGTAACTTCTTGCTTAAAGTAGATAATACACTTTTTAGAAAATCAAAAGGAGATGACATTTTTATCATTCAAATTTCTATTGATGGCATTATTTTTAGATCTACTAATGGCATTCTTTGCCAAGAACTTTCTAAATTTCTGCCGCTTGAATTTGAAATGAGTATGATGCGAGAAATTAAGTCCTTCTTAGGGATATATATTCAGCAAAGTGAAAAAGGTATATACATTCATTGAACTAAATATGCAAAATAGCTTCTCAAGAAGTTTAAGATATATAAGTGATTGAAAAACTTTGGCTACACCAATGCACCTTACTTGTTCACTTGGAAATGATGAATGAGGCTAAAAAGTTGACCAAAAAACCTATAGAGGAATTATAGGATCCCTACTTTACCTTATTGCTTCCATACTTGACATCATGTTTAATGTATAGGTATGTGCAAGATTTCAAGCTCACCCTAGGGGTCACATTTAATTGTTGTTAAGAGAATCCTAAGATACCTAAAAGCCACCACCAACATTACCTTGTTCTACAAGAAATCTTCTTAGTACAAACTAAGTAGATATTGTGATTCTGGTTATTTTGGAGATAAACTTCATAGAAAAAGCACAAGTGGAAACTACACATTTCTATGTGACAACTTAGTATCTTGGTCAAATAAGAGACAAAGGAATATTGTCATGTCAATAGAAAAAGTTGAGTATATTTCAACAACTAGTTGTAGCTCTCAACTACTTTGGATGAAACATGAACTAGAAGACTACAAAATCCTAGAAACCAAAATTCTCATTTATTGTGATAACACTTCTTCCATTTATTTAACCAAAACCCCTATACTTCATTCTAGATCTAAACACATAGAAATCAACCACCATTTCATTAGGGACTTTGTTCAAAAAAGTGAGCTTAATACCTAGATTGTAGACACCAAACATCAATGGGTTGACATATTCACCAAACCACTAGCTGAAGATAGGTTTGACTTCATCAAGAAAAATTTAAACCTTATTCTTTTACTTAACTGATGATGTGCCAACCTTAGAGTAGTTTAGTTTCATAGTTATGATAAATTTTATGTTTGATGTTTATGTTATTTTCAATATGTTAAAAAAATACACAAATTACAAGCAAACAAAAAAAGAGAGACAAGTTATACTTTCAAGTCTTTTTGTCTGATGACAAATAGTGGAGAAAGATGCTTGATAATGTCAGGAGAAAAAAATATTTAGACTTCGAGGGAACCTTAAGTAAAGGGAGTCAAAGTATTTAAAAGAGAAGTTGTTATAAAAAATTTAGTTTTGTCATCATCAAAAATGGGAAGATTGTTGAAATAAAGTTGGTTTTATACTTAGAGTTTTGATGTTAACAAAAGTATTTTATGAGAACAACATATCTGACTTCACATAGTATGTAAGAAAATTTGTGTTTTTGAAGACAATCTAAAATAAGATTTGATTCATATTTATAATTGAAGAAAATATTTGACCAAGTTGAAAAGAATATATGGTCAAGATTAAAAGAAGATATGATCAACATCTTATCACCAAGAAGATATGAATTATTTACAAGAAGATATGATCAAAATTTATCACAAAAAATATATGAATTATTTACAAGAAGATTTGATCAAGACTTATCTACAAGAATATATGAATTACTTATAAGAAGATTTGGTCAAGATTTATCATAACAATATATAAATTATTTACTAGAAGATTTGATCAAGATTTATCTACAAGAAAATATGAATTATTTACAAGAAGATTTGATCATGATTTATCACAAGAAAATATGAATGATTTACAAGAAGATATGATCAAAATTTGTTTACAAGAAAAAAACACTCACAAGAAGATACATATATTATTTGCAAATATATGATTCAAATTAAACAAAAGACAAAATACTAAATTGGACTTAGTCATATTTCTACTTGTGAAAGTTCAAGAACCGGTCCAATACTATGTTCTTTCCCAGATCAAAGCAAATAATAGGAAGGAAATTTCATCTGAAGAATTTGCAAAAGTAATCTTAACAAAATATGAACAGAATCAATCTGAAGAATTTACAAACTCAATCTAAACAAAATACGAACATAATCAATCTAGAAGAACTGCTCATATTGAATTAAAAAATAAAGATTGGTTAAAGAACATATTATCGAAAAGCATCTTGTTCATAATTGTTTTCTTATAATGTGATAGTCATTGTTAATATAAGCTTGTTATAAGCAACTACTCTAGTTCCAAACCTTTGTATTCAAACCCAATAGTGGTGTTAGTGTGCCTTCAATAATCTGGGGTTGTCATATTGTGTGGAGAAGACTTAGTTGGTAGAGTCAAGGTGTGCGTGTTCCTCAAAAGTCAAGGGTTGTCAAGTTGTTTGAGAAGACTGGCTTGGAGGGTCAGGTGCTTTTGAATTCAAGTTATTGAGTTAGTGGATTAAATCCTTATGAGTGAAGGGACTAGATGTAGTCAAGTTAGTGGTGAACCAGGATAAATCGTCAGTTCAAGGCAGAGTGGAATACATCAAGATAACATATGTTAAAATCTTGAGAGTTTCTTGAGTGTCTCATATATTTCCATAATTGTATTTTTCGTTTCAGTTTTCAAAATCAGTTCCAATTGTAAGTATTCGTTAGTATGTATTAATTATATTCCGTTTTTTCTCATCAAATCCTTCTTTACATTCTGCAAATT
>NC_021165.2:53311037-53344606 GCF_000331145.2 Cicer arietinum
CTGAAACGAAAAATACAATTATGGAAATATATGAGACACTCAAGAAACTCTCAAGATTTCTAATGGATGTTATCTTGCTGTATTCCACTTTGCCTTTTGATATTGCTTTTACTCCAAGTAAATCGTCAAGTCTTGACCAATTTAATCAAATAATGAAAAAATTATCAACTTAGTCAAACACATATTAATCCCTCATTCTCATGTTTTCACTTTCAAAGTAGAGGGTGACGGCCAGATTGCACATGAGGAAGGACTATAGCGAACCCGTTGTGGAAATGAGGCATCTATAGGGCATTACACAACACCCTATCAGCTTTTTCAAGAATTTGTCCTTACCATTCCACTAAGGGGTCCTCCAATTAAACTTAGGTCATATCTTGGTGACCTCCATTAAGCTACACTTATTAATCCAACTAATGAAATAAGACACTTTCTTATATCCGGTTGAGGTCCCACATCGTAAGCCAAGGATCAAAGGTAGCAAATTTGTATCCAAGTTTCCGCTTTTCATTCTCTCAAGGACTAGTGTACACAACTATAAGCATCTAAGGATCCAAATTGTCTTTAGTTATCTACACATGCAATAACTAAAAATAAGTTTTAACAAAATGACCCTTTATGTCCAATCTATTCCATATGCTCCAAATACCGCCAGAGAATCCTCTAGCATTCGACATCAATTTCTTGATTGGATTACGAGAAAATGCCATTGCATCAGGTTTCTAGTAAAACCATAATGTGAACTTTGTAACCCAATTTGTAAGGGCTCTTAAGATATTTTTTTCTTGAGCACCCCTAAAATTCCAATTAATTAACTTCATTAAAAAATTAAAATAATGATGAAAAATTAAAAATAAGGAAATAGAAAACAGCATGGTAATCAATTTTATTGCATTTAACTATTGTGGACAACAAAACTGCAACCTAAAGTTTCAATCGGTATGTTTGAGTATTCATTGGCTGATTAGTCGCTTGTAAGTGAGTCCCCAATAATAGTATCAAGCGCCCCATTAGCCTTAGAAGTGAATGTTGGGTATTGGGCTTCATCCCTATATGGAGAAAGGCCCAAATATTGTAGTCCATGTGTCTCACTTATCCAAGCGGAGAGAGGTCTAATTAAGATTGAAAGAGAGATAATATTTTGAAGAAAAGACAACCACCAAAAGACAAAAAAGAAGAGTAAACTTCATTCCCGATTTTTTCAAATCAGTCTAAAAAAAATATCAATTGCGCATTCGTTAACCTTTGGATCGAATTGATATTTTGATAGAAGGTTTGCAACATACAAGTGTTTGTTTTCAACATTTGGATTGGCGAAAGGACGTCTGAACTGTAGCAGGTTTTTGGGGTGTTTGTCATCTTCTTGTTTTTAATTTGTAAGCTTTAATGCTTTGTTATCTTGACTGGTTGTGGGCACAATTTGTGCATCATTTTCACGTTAAAATATTAGTGTTCTTTACGCACTTTTATTTGATCAATTTTCTGCCATATATTTGTTGTTGTTCCTCAAGAGTTGTTGCAAGTTGGGGAATTTAATATTCGTTGCATATTGATTTTTATCGTGTTTGTGGATTGTTCCCATCAGAGTGGCATCGAAGCTCTTGGTTAAATGGCTATTTTACATGTGTGAAGGATTGAGGCAAATATGAATATAAAGATAATATGCTTGAAAGATACTAATTACCATTTGTTGAAGGACAAAATGAAATATTTGTTGTTTTGGTTTCAATAACTCAGATGGTAAATCTACAGAAGAATCAAATTTTGAACATCAAAAGGTATGTGGTTTTGTTAGGCAATATGTAGAAGATAATATTTATAATCATATTGCTAATGAAACAAATGCAAAAACTATTTGGGAGATGATACAAGCTTTATTTGTGGCTAAATCAGGGAATAATAAATTGTTCTTGCTGAATAGTTTCATAAGTTTGAAGTATAAAGAGGAAACTTCTATTTCAGACCATTTAAGTGATTTTCAGGGACTCCTTGATCAGATGTCAGGAATGGGCATCAAGTTTGATGATGAGCTATTGTGACTATTTCTATTGTCATCTTTACCATAGTCTTGGGAGACATTTTGGGTTTCTATAACGAGTTCAACTCCTAAAGGTGTTGTTTCTTTGGAAACGGATAACGATGGGGTTTTGAATGAGGAGGTGATAAGGAAGGCATCGGGTTATTCATCTCAATTTGAAGAACTTGTCACTAAAAATTAGGAAGAAGTCAAAAGAAAAAAAAACTAAAGGGTGGTAGAGAAAATAGCAGAAGCAAGTCTAAGTCTAGATACCAAAATATGGAGTTTCATTATTGTCATAGAACAGGGCACATATAGAAGAATTATTTTCTGTGGAAAAAGGAGAATAAAGGCTAGAAAGGTAAGTAGAAACAAAGATGTTGTGATGATGGTAGTGATGATGATTCTATTACTACTGCTACTAGTGATGATCTTGTTATTCTCTGTGACTATGACACAATTAATCATGTATTTGATGAGAGCATGTGGATCATTGATAGTGGTGCTGCACTACATGTTACACCAAGGAAAGAGTTATTCACAATGTATACTTCGGGTGACTTTGGAGTTTTGAATATGGGTAATGATGGTGGATCTAAGGTAATTGGTGTTGGTGATGTATGCTTGCAAACCTACATGGGAATGCAATTATTGCTTAAAGGAGTCAAACATACTCCATATGTTTGCTTCAATTTGATCTATATGCACATGCTTGGTGATAGTGGTTTTGATAATCATTTTGCTTCAGGAAAATGGAAACTCAACAAAGGTAACTTGGTTGTGGCTAGAAGAGACAAAAATAGTTAAATGTATTGGATAAAACCTTTGGGTGCTAAAGACAATGTGAATGTTATGGACATGGAAGCATCTTTGTGGCACCGAAGTCTTATCCATATCAGTGAAAAAGGGTTAAATTATTTAGCCAAAAAGGATGTTCTTCCAAGATTGAAGAATGTATATTTGGAGAAATGTTCTCATTGCATGATTAGTAAACAAAATATGGTATCCTTCAAAAGACATTCTCCCTATAGAAAGTCAAAGTTGTTTCAATTGGTGCATTCTAATGTTTGTGGCCCTTTAAAGGTAAAATCTTTTAGTAGTTCACTTTATTTTGTTACTTTTATTTATGATTGTTCCAGGAAACTATGGGTTTATGCTTTGAAAATAAAAGACCAAGTGTTTGAGAAGTTCAAACAATTTCATGTTTTGGTTGAGAGGAAGACATGCAAGAAGCTAAAACGTGTTCATACTAACAATGGTGGTGAGTATTATGGATCATTTGATGTCTATTGCAAACAGCATGGTATAACACATGGAAAGACTCCTCCTAAAACTCCTCAATTGAATAGTTTAGCATAGATGATAAATTGCACACTTGTAGACAGAGTGGGGTGTGTGCTTTGTGAAGCTAAGTTGCTTAAAACATTATTGGGGTGAGACAATGTGCACGACGGTACATGTTATTAATCTTACTCCTACTATGGCATTGAATGGTGAGGTACCAGACAAGTTATAGTTTGGCAAGAATGTCAAGTATGATCATTTGAGAGTCTTTGATAAGGTGGAAAAGACTACACCTGAGAGAGATAACATTTTGGTTGATGGTGATCCAGTCTCGTCACATGTTCCTAATTTGGATACTACTGGTGATAATTTTCAGAATGATGAATCACATGATTGTGTTGATGATCATCAGCTTGGAGATGAGATCAAATTCTAACAGGTGAAGATGCTTCTGAATCATCTCAAACCCAACTCAAGAAGTCTAAGAGGCAGAGAAAACAATATACAAGGTATATTTCTAATGAGTTTGTAAATTTGACTGATGAAGGGGAACCTGAGTGTTTTTAAGAGGTCATGGAGAGTGAAGAAAGTAAAAAGTTGTTGGATGTAATGCATATCAATTTTCCTTCATTATTCTAGCTTTAATCTGTTAGTTTAAATTGAATGATAATTGATATATCAAAAAAGTGTGCAAATTGACCCAAAAATCACAATATCAAGAAAGAAAATAGTGAAGGGAATTAGTTGATTTTCATTGATTTTCAAAGAAGTTGTTGTTTTTGGGTTTTAAAAAACTATTTAAAAATCACAATTTATGCCACCTAAGATATTACTAGGTTGAGTCGCGGACTAGATCACTCTCTTTAAGACATTTCGCCTCCGCTCTAGCAGAATATAAGAGGGGGAAAAGAGAAAGTTTGGAAAAACATCAAACTTTGGTGTACTTTTCACAATAGTTTGAAGCTCATTATATAGTGATGGAAGCAAACTCACATATATTTCCTAACCAATGTGGGACTTTAGTGTATATAGATTTGAAACTACTCAAAATATTAGAGTTTTCCAATGTGGGATTTCAAAAAGATTTATTTCCAATGTGGGACTTGAATTTTAAAAACAAGTTTATTTCCACTTAAATTTACAAAAAATATTTCTTTCTAATGTAAGACTTCAACAAATTTTTAAATTCACATAATTACATACTTATGTTCCAACAGAAGTATATATACACGTACAAGTAGAAGCATTTGACACCATTAGTGCTTTGTTTCCAAATATAGCTGCCATAATGATAGATATTTACTTATAGACATGTTCCTTTTATATAGATCTCTAGGGTTTTTAGTCTTTGTTTTGATTGCAAAAATCAACCTTTATATCGTGAGTTTCCGTATTAAATCTTTGGAGATTGATTTGTCATTGAAAACATGTCATAAACGAATCCCTGTAGTTACTCAGCGTATCTTGTATGGAGACAGAGGAAGCAAAGGATACGATAGTCAGATCATGTCTCATAGACCTTCAGAGAAAACAAATTCAAGGTGATTATTATAGGATGCACAAAGCTTTGTCTTCTTTGCAGTAGTGTCTATCATTAGATTATTGACTTTCATCAGAGCAAACATTATAAACAGAGTTAGACATTCTGCTACTTGATGTGATTATCAGAGAGAACACAATCACGTGCTTGTCAAGATTATCAAAGGCATACGAACATACACTTCATGTAGTTATCAAAGGCAGACGATCAGATGCAGATTGTAGTCATCGAAGGAAGACAAATCAAAACATAGTTGCATTCATCAGAGACAATTGAGACATAACGTATATGCATTCATTATAAACAAATGACCAAATGCACATTGTAGTAATCGGAGACAGACGGATCAGAGCATAACTGCATTCATCAGAGGCAACTGAAGTATAACATATCTGCATTCATTAGAGGCAAAGGATCAGATGCAATTTTTAGTCATCAGAGGCAAACGAATCAGAGCATAGTTGCATTCATCTGAGACAATTGAGACATAATATATCTACATTCATCAGAGGTAACTAAAATAGAGCGTCACTTGCATCGCCAAAGGTGTGTCGCAGAGCGCGCACACCACTTAGAAATAAAGAATGGAGCGAAGTCTTGGTGTTCATTTGTCTTAGTCCAATCACAAGAGGATATAACATAAGATCCTACAAAGTTCACTTGATTTTGGAACTGCACACTTAATCAAACGCTTAGTGTTTTAAATTGTTCTCACAAACTGATTTTGTTATCATCGATACAAGAAGAATCATAGTTCTTCAAATCAACTTGGTTCTAATACAATCAAGTAAGGCAGTTTATAGTTTGTCATACCATGAACTTGGGGCTCGCTTTAAGCCATATATGGGTTAGTTAACTTGCAAACATGGTGGGGTCTTGTAGGATCTTCAAATCTTTTTGGCTGCCTCATATACACAGTTTCCTTAAGCTTTTCATTCAAGAAGGTATTGTTTACATCGATTTATCTAATTTTCCAATTACAGCATAACAATTGATTAAACAATCTTTATTGTGCTTGCCTTAACAACCAGACTGAATGTTTCATCACAGTCAAGTGTAGTGGCGGATTTTGAATTGAAATATTGGGATTGTTGAAATATTAAAATTTTAATAGATAAATAAAAAGTATAATATTACATTGCATATAAGAATTTTAAGTTATAAATTTACAAAAACATAGTAGATCAAAATTTGGTTTACATTTTTTATAATTAAAAATTAGTTGGAATTTAGGTTGAAAATTTTATTTTATAATTATAGCAGTTGTTTCTGTAATTTTTTATAAATTATTCCTTTCGATTTTTATATAATAGACATATGAATTATAATTTGGTTTACAAAAATTTATGTATTTGGACCATAATAGTTTTAAAGATTTTGGAGACCCTATACTAATATTAAAATTTGAGCTTCATAAAAAAAATACAATTTTAATAATAAAAAAAATTGATAATATAAATTTTATCAAACACTTATACCATTTATGTGAGCTGCTACATTCCAGGAAAACGGACTTAGAAGTGTGAAACTGCAGTTTATGTTGATTATAGGGCCTTAGACATGAATAGCAAGCACAGCCAAAGGTTTTAATACCTCTGTAATCTGGATCCTTGTGAAATATGGTAAATTTTTGTCTAAGACAAGACTTGGCAATCTATTAATTACATATACTACAGTTGAAAAACTTTCCCACTATATAGTGGAAGGGCATTTTGGCTTGGGCTAAGAGTGTCAAGCCTAATTTGTTTTCTCTTAGCCCCCCATTTTGAGCTGATGATGTATATGGACAAGACATTCTTAGTTGAATTCCAGCTTCTTGTGCCAAGTTATTCAAAGCCTAAAACTCTCCACCCCCATCACACTGTAAGGTTTTGATTTTCTTATAAAAAATTGGTTTTCCACAAGGTTTTTGAATTGAGTAAATACTTGCAACACTTCAGTTTTTGCTTTAGAGGATAAATCCATGTCAATCATCTAAAATGATCAATAAAAGGCACATAATATTTGAAACCAGATACATAATTTGTGGGAGTGGGTCCCCCACACATCATAATGTATTCAGTTTAGGGACTCTAAAGTATGAGATAAGAATTCTTGAAAGGTATATTGTGAGCTTTTCCAAATTGGCATGCCTCACAGATATCAAATTCTTCTTGTGCAGGAGCCTTCACATTGCAAATCTTCAAGACCTAACTAAATACTTTGTTGTTGGGATGCCCAAGTCTCATGTGCCAAGTCTCCTTTATTGAAAGAAATGCATGAGGAACTTTATTTGCTAAAGTTGAAGTACCAGGAAGTTGATAGAGCCCATCTTTAATTTTCCCTTCTAATAGGACCTTCCCTGTTATTTTGTCCTTCACAAAACAACGACAGTTATGAAATTCAACATAGATACTGTTATATAAAGTTAACCGAGAGACACTTAACAGGTCTTTGTAATTCTACAACATGCATGTGTTTTCTCTTAGCCCACCATAACCAACTGTCAAATTATCCTTACCATCAAGTTCATTAAATTCTTGAACTTTGTTAGGATCATATGTTACATGGTTGCTGGCTCCACTGTCAAAATATCAATCTGGATCTTGGACTGGGTGAAGCTATATAAGCTTTATAGTTATTGTTTTCACTCCTCTTTGACCTCCCTTCATCAGATTGTTGACTCGTTTATCTTTTATCAAACTGTAGTAGCAATGAGAGGCAGCATGGCCAGGTTTACAACTTGACAAATAATTATCTCCCTTGCGCTCCCTTTATAATCTCCTTTAAGTGCTATGTTGGCTGAGAGGTTCAAAGTTAAATTGGACATATTGTTGATTTACTCCAATCTATTTTCAAAGGTGAGAAGTTGTCCTTGCATTTCTACCTACGTGAGTTGCTCCTTATCAGACAAGGCCTGAGAGTGTTTCAGTGATTAGGTCTAATGTTGAAACTGCACTACTTGCAAGTGCTAAATTGTTAGCCACATTTCTTCATTTTATTGAGATACTCTTGCATCTTCATGCCTCCTTTTCTGGTTCTGTGAAATTCAATTTTGGATCTTTATGAACACCAGCTAGTTTCTGAGCTTCTTCTCAGAGCTGTTTTGATGACTCACAGTGTAGCAACCAATTGCAATTTCTTGAGTCATAGAATTTAATACCAAACCATGCACATAGCAGTAGATCTTCCTAAGTTTTATTGGAGGGACAACATAAAATAAATTATATAAAAAATATTTTTAATTAATTTCATATTTTATATTTTGGTTAACGGTAATTTTAATTTTTAGATATATTAAAAATAGCCAATTCAAATATTTACAATCTTATCAAAGGTTTATAAAAATCTCCTTTACCATTAAGCCACTTCATAATTTATTATTATTATTAGTGAGATATTAGTTATATATTATATATTATAGATAATATTTGTGCAGGTATACTTATTTTTATGGAAGAATAAAATTTTTAGGTGACTACAGCCACCCCTGTCAAAACTAGGCTTCACCCTTGCATGCACAAGTTGAACCGTTGAGATCCATTCATCGAAGGTTGGATTCGACTTCTTGCTAATTTTGTCCGTGACGAATTCTTCATGGTTTTGTGCGAATAATGTACCCGTCAAGCGTGCACTGACTTATCTTGAACTTAAACATCAACATTATTGAAATTTTAAAATTTTAACCGGATAAAAAAAAAGTACTTTTAAGCTGCAAATTTACAAAAAATATATTGGAAATAGGTAGTAGATCAATTTTTTATTTACATTTTTAATAATTAAAAATTAGTTGTAAGTTAGGTTGGACAATTTGTTTTATTTTATAATTTTTTTATAAATTATTCCCTCCAATTTATTTTATAATAGACATATGAATAATAATTTAGTCAACAAAAATTTATGTATTTGGTTCAAGTCTTAAAGATTTTGGAAACTCTGTTCTAATCTAAAAAATTGAGCCTAATAAAAAAAATACAATTTTAATAATTAAAAAAATTAGTAAAATAAATTTTAGTTAATATACACGTACCAATATATATCTTGCAGGATCTACACATACCAATCTATATGATACAATCTACATGATGTATGTCATTTGACTAGATTAATTCGTGTAATAGGTAAAGATGCATAGATAACATGTCACATTCGTATATTAGCTCAAATATACATCTCGGTAATCAACTATCACAATTCGACTCGTAAAAACAATTTTACTCGTAAAATACACGATTATAGATCCCAAAATTACATCAACGTGCACCACAATATCTATATTAATTACTATATTAACATATATCACGTCAAGTCGAAATTTATCACCGATTAGCTTATATTAAATCATAATTATTTTATATTTATATAATTTGATTTTCACATTAAAGCAACAAAATTCTATTTATTACATAACTATATTTTATATTATGTTATATCATTACTCCACTTTATAATTATACATTAAATTTTATCAAATTCAACCGCAATATGCTTTTTAATATATATTTTTTATTTTAAAATAGTTAAATGTTAATAATTAATTGTTAATTTATTATAAAAAAGTTAAATTCATACACCTCTGTCATTCTAGTTGACTTTAAATTTTTACAGAGAGGTAGTTAATATACACATACAAAAGTAGAAGATGTATATTAGTAATTTACACAATTTTTATTTGGACACAATTCCACCAACTATTTTACAATTTAATGGAGTAGTATTATTGTAACTTGTTTTTTTTTTTTAATTTAAAAAACATTGTTTTTTCATTAATTAGAATTAAAAGTATTAAGTTAAGATATTTATTTGAGAATTTCGACATTACCTCCATATTATGAAATAAATGAAAATCATGTCTAAACAACTTCTTTTCTAATTGTATGAAGAATTTCTTCTTTTAATTTTTGGAGCTTTCATCTTATCGCTAAAGTTAAGAAGAACAAAAAAAAAATGATGTCTCGTTCTTTTTAGAAAATTTTAAATATTTTTTATTAACGGATTGAATTGTAAATTTGTAATTTTCTCTCTTACTTTTTAGAGCAATCATTTTTCTAAACTTTTTTATTTTCCTTGTGTTCTAGCTTACCATAGCTTTCCGTTCCCACATACTCATTGTTTGGCTTATGGTTATTGTTTTATTTCTTCGTTTCGACTTCTTATTAATATTATTTCTAAGTTAGTTTGATCTATCTATTTCATTATTGTTTCAATGTCTATCTTTGTGATATGTATGATTGAGAATTGGTATAATTTTTTTTATAAAATTATTCTCGTATGGTTCACGAGAATGTTTCAGTTTCAGTGGCACTGACTTTAATTAACAACATTGATCAACTGCTAAACATTATTATAATCAAATTATAAAAATTGAGAAAATAGATTTGTGATATTTTGTTTAAATTAAAATAAATTGACAAAGTTATCCTTTATTTAAAATTGTTTTAAACAAGTGGAAAATGTTTTTTTTTTTCAATTAAAAAAAATGTGTAGGTGATTTATATACACTTGCTAGTGTTAGATGTACGTATTTTAACAATCCTTATATATATAAATATTTTTTTTTTTGTTGTTTTGAGAATTTGAGTGAAAAGATATAACTATGTCTCTACCTATTTTAATATATATATATTCGGTATATTGTTGTTTTGTTCTGGTCTATGGTGTGTTAAAAATATTAAAAATATTTTGTTACAATCATCTAATCAAAATTATGGAAGAAAATAAAATATATGCACCTCTTGATTCTGATTTTTTTTTCTCATTTTTTAAATTTTTTATGATACACTTTATTTTGATTTTATTTTTTTAATAAATCTTAAGGAACAAAAATCATTCAAAGAAAGAAAAAAAAAAGAGTGCTCCATAATCAATTACAACTATGAATGCACACAAATGCTTTGTAGAGAAGAGATGAATAAATTGAAGAGGATAAGTTCTGCTCTTTTTTTTTATTATTATAAAAAAATTATGTAAAAAATACGTGGGAACTGTAACAAAATTTTGATAAAAGAATCATGTGGGGACTGTATCAGGTAAAAGAATAATGTGGAGACCGTAAAATTTATTTATAATAGAGAATTAAAATTAATCTAATAAATTATCTCTAATGATTTAGTCTACTGATAAAAAAAGATAAGTACTGATTTTGTGAGTTCGATTTCTGCATAAATCATTCACTCACTTTAAATTTTAAAAATAATATATTAATAAACAAAAACTTATAATTTTTTAAATTTTGTTAAACATTATTATTTATTTTCTTACATTACATGTTAATCTCTCTCGTGATAATGGTTAAATGTATAATAAAAAATTTGTTTTTAGTAAAAAGACTTATATAATAAAAAGATTTTATATGGCCAAACTCATAATTATGTCTCGTATCCGTCAAAAGAGTAATAACTATGTCTCGTATGTTTCACTGGTCATGCAACTAGTTAAATGCGAAAAGAAACAAATTTTTTATTTTTATTAATTACAAAAGGGTATTAGAACTTGATCCTTTGACCTTGGTTGATAAAATTTGCAGCGCGTATCACCTGAAACTTCAAAGAAAATGTGACTTCAAATTCCACGTATTTGAATGCCTAAGGTAACTTGTTTTTCGTGTCATATTACTCCTTATTCTTTTGTTGTCTTAATTACATAGCTTTTTCATGTTGGTTTCTTTCTTCTAATTATAATTGTTCCTTGTAAGAATATAAACATATTCAAGGACTAATTCAAAGTCCCCTCTCACTGATTGCACGGAAATTGTTCCTCTTATAGACCTATAAAAATTACTTAACCTTTTATTCTCTCCTTAGTTTCAAAAAAAGTAAAAATAACATCAATAATTGCTTTTTATTATTCTCTCTTGTGTTGATTACATTTGATCATTTTCATCATGATGAGGTCTAGAGCTATCACTAGCAAACTTTATGCATCTTACCTTTTGACTTGTAAATCATTCCCCACATCTTCTTCTGTTGTCCCTCCATGTTAGTTTAGCATGTTGATGCTGCTGACTCAATGCTTGTTTAGATGGACAGTATATTTGGTGAAATTACAGATATATCGTAATTTTGATGAAAAACTGAAAGGGCAGTGTTTTCCAAATTACGGTGGTATACTATGATTTTGCGAATATGGATAAGCATTATTGAAGTACTAATTTTTCACCATTTTTAGGTTGCAAGAACAATTTTCTTTTCCCAAGAGTGTATATGTCTGCCTCCTCAGCTTTATTAAATAAGGATGTGAGAGATAAAGGTATTGGATTATTCAAAGCAATTGAGGATCAACATGGTGGAGTTATTGTAAACATGGAGGAGCGAGCCTATGGATTCTTTTGTTTATGCTTCTTTGATGGAAGCTTCAATATCACAATGGAAAAGACAGGTAGATTTTAAAGTAATTATAATCAAAATTGCAGTTGTAGTTACTTTGTAATCCTTAAAATTAAGAAAAATTGGAATCAAATATAAAAATTTAAATTAGTGCTTACAACTTTACTGATACAAATGTGGCTTTCTAGGGAAAAAAGGGAGTGTGGATCAAGCTGCCTATTGAACATTCAAATCTTGTTGCTTCTGCTGTTAAGGTAAAAACTTGTTATTTTCTGCTGTATAGCTTGCAAGATATTCTTGAATCCTTTGAACATAAAAAGTCATTTTGTGATGATTTAAATTCCTTTTAATGTAACATTATTTTGCTTCTTTTATAGGCTGGATTCAAATACCATCATGGTTAACCAAATTAATTGATACTTGTGTATTGGATTCCTACTACTCCTGATACCATTACTGCAAATGCCTCTAACCGCATTTGTATTGGTGCTTTTGTAATGAATGACAATATGGAGGTAATCCTTCTTTATTTTTTCCATTAGCAAGGAAATTTATCTACTCAATATCTATAATAAAAAATATTTTCATTAACCGCATATACCAAACATGACACTAACATTAAACTGATATATGTGCTGGTGTTGGAGACTTGACAGACTTCCAATATAAAGTATCAGTGTTACATATATAATTAAGTAATAATAGATTCCACAACCACACATCATTCAAATATTTTATTTGACTATTTTGGACTTTTTGGCCAGACTAAAATAAAAACTATTTCAAAGATGAGTTGTAATTTTCATGAACCTGGAGTCAATCTCTGCCTTGATTTTGTGGTTATTATATTACTTTTGAAATAGTGAAATCTTAAATTGACCTGACAATCCATATTCTTTAATGTATAAAACTGATAAAATTGTTTGTTTTTATTTGATAGATCCTTGTGGTTCAAGAAACAAATGGGAGATTTAGTGGCAAAGGAATATGGAAATTGCCTACTGGAGCTGTTAATGAGGTATGTTACAAAATTATTACTATTGATTTTTTAAACCTTTTAAATTATATTTATTTTTGTTTAATTTGAATTTCATTTGCAGGGTGAAGATGTTTGTCCTGCTGCAATTAGAGAAGTCAAAGAGGAGACAGGAGTAAGCAAAAGCATAGTTAAATAGTATAGTTTAACCATATATATTGAATATTCTTCAAGCCCTTTCTAAGACCATTGATTTTATTCTTCTTTCAGATAGAAACTGAATTTGTTGAAGTTTTAGCATTCAGGTAAGATTTTGCACAAAAACTTTATCATATAGTATGCTCTTGGAACATTACCATACATATTTGGTATTTTGCTCTACAAATTCAATCTTGTACATAGTGAATATCTTTGTATTTCAGGGAAAGACATAAATCTTTCTTCCAGAAATCAGAACTGCTCTTTGTATGCATGTTGCAACCTCGTTCCTTTAACATTCAGAAGCAACTTTCAGAAATTGAAGCAGCTCAGGTATATGTTCTAATAGATCAATTAGCAATTTAGCATTCAATTATTCTTGTTGACACAAACACCAGAAAAATAGTAACTTCTAATATGTTACAGTCCTCACTGAGTCACTGTAGCGGTGTAGGCCTCTTCAACCTAATGTCAGTTGTTGGATTAATCCAATGACTCGGAGAATCAATCTTTTAGTCATTAACTAATATCCAGCGGCTGACATTTAGCTAGAGAGTATTTGATTGTTAAACACTATCCAAGTTTATATATAATTTTTCTTATATATTCTCACATCATTACATGTACTTACTTGGTAATCCTAAACAAAATAAATTTAAAATTGTTAAAAATATGCCAGATAATTTGTGACTCCACCTTTTTCTAATAGTGATTTTTTATATGCAGAAATAAGGCAATTTATTCAATGTGTGTTTTTTATTTCAGTGGATGTCAATTGAAGAGTATGTAGCTCAGCCTTTTGTAAGAGAAAATGAGCTATTTGACTTTCTTACAAAAGTTGGTTTATCAAAGTTGAGGGGAAAGTACTGTGGCTTTTCTACCCTGCTCACTAGCACATCCTCTTGCAAGAAATCCTATGTCTACTTAAACAAAATTGATGCTGCCCATTTGTCAACTTCCAAACCTCACCAAGCTCGACATTGTTTGCCACCAATTTAATTAATTTGATTTATTTATTTACTAAGGTCAATTAGCATTGTACAAAAATCTCAAACTTATAGGTTCATTTCATTCAAGTCTTTCATTCTTCTTTGTGTAGATGAATTTAAATTTGTTTGTTTAGTTTTTCAATAAATCAGAAGTCAAGTATCAACCATATAGTTAGTCAAGTTCTTTATTGTAATATAATAGTTGCCTCCTTGGCTATACCATTATTGTTAAAGTAATGAGAATCATCTTTTTCCTTTTCTTTTCCACTCATTTATTTATTATCATATGATCCGGTAAGTTCAACAATTATATGCAGTTTTTATAAATATAGAAGCACATGAAAGAGAATATAGCAAATAAATACACTGATTCAATTAATATTCATTTAATCTCAACTCCAAGTTGTCTTATCTGAATAAAATGCAAGAGGGAAATTAAAATAAGAATAAGGTGTATTCGGGATGAAATTTCCATCCAATGGGATCAGCCTTTTTCAACTTTAATTTCCTTTTTTACTTTAATTAGCAATAAGAAGTAAAAAAGAAGAGTCATAATAATACATTGCAGAAATAATAATGAGGATAATGAAATCAAATGGGACCAGCCTTATTCAACTTCAATTCTATTTTGAACGTGAACTTTGTAACATATTACTATAAAATAAAATAATTTAGAGAAAATCATTATATTATTAATATAAAATAATTTTATTCATTAAAATTTATATATTTCGCTACATTATATCACTTTATCTCATTTTTCTAGTTAAACATAATAAAATGAATAAATCTATTTAGATGTCAATACAAAATTATTTTTTATTGAAATTACAAATCTATTAAACTCAATAATTTACATAAAAAAACTATAGAATAGTTAAAAGATAAAAACAAAAACAAAAAAACAAAAAACATCCGTCACCGGACGCGTGGTTTTGAATCCAACAATCATTAAACTCTTATAACTAACTCCACATAGGAAATTAACCATGTGTTTGATTTTGAAAAAGAGAATCAATTGTCCCTCAAGAGCTGTTACAAATTTTGATTCTCAATTACACATTTTTACAAAATACAACTTTTCTTAATTGTCCTTCATCTAAATATAACCGTATTTTGTTTTATTCTATCATTAAACAAATAAAAGAGTTTTTATTTATCAATACTTACATAAACTTAAAAATATAATTTACTCATAAAACATAAATAACTTTAATATAATTATTTAATTTGTATATATTGACACTGTAAATTTTTTTATATAATGCATTAATCTCAATAGTCGAATTATTAAATATATTTAATTTTTACTATAATGTCATTAACAAATCACAATTATTGATAGTGTAATTTTTTTACATCATATGTTGTAATTAAACTCTTAATATAATTCTTTTTTAGCTGTATTATTAAATTTATGTTAATTTATAACATTTGCTTATCAAGAAGGTCAAGAAGGTTGTAATATAGAGAAAAATGAATATGCAATATGTAACCTAATTTTATAATAAGAGTGATTGATTATGTTGATTTCATCATTCACAATATAATTATAACTTATATTATCAAATTACTATTCAATTAATGTTTTGTGTTTGTTGTTAGTGTAAAAATATTTATACTAACCCTACATGATCTTTAAGTCTTATAATATAAGCTACATACAATTATATTATTTCTTAAAAAATAATATTAATAAATAACATATTAAAATCAAACTAAAATACATATAAAACAAAATAAAATGAATTAAGAGTAAGTATAATATCATGTAAGTACTTAATTATTATGTGTAGTTTGGTAATTAAACATTGAAAAACAATTTTGATACAAAAATATCCAAACAACATAAAATCACTTTTACCTTGATGTTTCTAAACATAAATCAAGTTACATTCAACTAATTTCTATTAAAATTAATTTTATCAAAATTAATTATAACCGCAAGCAAAACCAATTAGACACTAAGTTGTTTGTTAGGGATAGATTAAAGTACTTGAGTGTAGAAAAAATAAGTTTAAGGGACAATAGAAAAAAATGAAAACAGAAAGTGGTAATAAGTTAAAATGTTAAAATATTAAGCCTTATATATGTAATTAGTTTTTACAAAATGTAAAAAAGATTAATTTTAATTTTTGTAAAATAAACTGTTTAATTTAAGTCTATGCAAAATACAAATGTTTTCGTTTAAGTCTATAATGCTTAACACCGTTAGTTTTTAATGGTTATTAATAATTTAAACTTAATCTTTGTAAAATACAAGACATACATGCAGTTAATAGCAAAAAAAAATTATACACTACATTAACACTATATATCATAATTTTTATTTTATTAATAATTTAAACTACATTAACATGTTTTTTATTGTTATTGGTAGTATCATATAAGTTTTGTACCTATCTTTTATATACCAAAACTAATTTTGTTTGAATTTATTCTTTTGCTATTTTTGTTAATATTCCATAAAACTACTTCTTGTGAGTGTACCTTGTGATATGCTCCATTTGTTGAGATGTTCCATTGACCATTTGTACAATTTGTTTTTTCAAAGAATGCACTCCAACTCCAACATCCTCTCTCCCCTCTATAACATCCCCTCTCTCCTCTATAAAAATACATTGCATTGTAACATTCCATCTTACTCTAACATCTCTTCTCCTCTCTGTAAAAGAAGCAGTGCATTGTAACATTTCATCTTATATAAAAATTGTGGGAATTTAGATAAATGTAGAAAATATTAATAAAGAGATAGAAACAAAAATTACTTACAAGTCTCTTCTCATCTTCTACTTTTTCTTTTTTGATTTGATTATTCTTTATTAAATATCTTACTTACAAGCCTCTTCTCATCTTCTTCGATTTTTTTATTTGATTCTTCTTTATTAAATATATATATGATTTAATATTTTAATAACTGTTATAAATATTAGTTAGTCTATTTAATATAAACTAATTCATAGTTGATGATATTTATTTATGGTATTATTGTTGTTGTTTATGAGTAACAGTTTTTTAATTTAAAAATGTCTCTTTTTTTATAAAAATAAATTTAAAAATGTTGTATATTATTTATTTATTTATTTGTTTATTAATTTAATTATTTTTTTATCTGTTTATTTGTTTGTTTGTTTATTTATTTATTATTTATTTATTTATTTTTTATTATCATATGATCCGGCAAGTTCAACAATTATATGCAGTTTTTATTAATATAGAAGCATATACAATTTTGAAAGAGAATATAGCAAACAAATACATTGATTCAATTAATATTCATTTAACCTCAACTCCAAGTTGTCTTATCATGAATAAAATGCAAGAGGTAAACTAAAATAAGAATAACGTGTACTCGGGATGAAATTTCCATCAAATGGGACCAACCTTTTTCAACTTTAATTTTCTTTTTTACTTTAATTAGCATTAAGAAGTAAAAAACAAGAGTCATAATAATACATTGCAGAAATAATAATGAGTATAATGAAATCAAATGGGACCAGCCTTATTCAACTTCATTTCTATTTTGAACCTGAACTTTGTAACAGATTACTATAAAATAAAATAATTTAGAGAAAATCATTATATTATTAATATAAAATAATTTTATTCATTAAAATTTATATATTTTGCTACATTATATCACTTTATCTCATTTTTCTAGTTAAACATCATAAAATGAATAAATCTATTCAGATGTCAATACAAAAGTATTTTTTATTGAAATTACAAATCTATTAAACTCAATAATTTACATAAAAAACTATAGAATAGTTAAAAGATAAAAACAAAAACAAAAAAACAAAAAACATCCGTCACCGAACGCGTGGTTTTGAATCCAACAATCATTAAACTCTTATAACTAACTCCACATAGGAAATTAACCATGTGTTTGATTTTGAAAAAGAGAATCAATTGTCCCTCAAGAGCTGTTACAAATTTTGATTCTCTCTTACACATTTTTACAAAATACCACTTTTCTTAATTGTCCTTCATCTAAATATAACCGTATTTTGTTTTATTCTATCATTAAACAAATAAAAGAGTTTTTATTTATCAATACTTACATAAACTTAAAAATATAATTTACTCATAAAACATAAATAACATTAATATAATTATTTAATTTGTATATATTGACACTGTAAATTTTTTTATATAATACATTAATCTCAATTGTGGAATTATTAAATATATTTAATTTTTACTATAATGTCATTAAAAAATCACAATTATTGATAGTGTAATTTTTTTACATCATATGTTGTAATTAAACTCTTAATATAATTCTTTTTTTATCTGTATTATTAAATTTATGTTAATTTATAACATTCTCTTATCAAGAAGGTTGTAATATAGAGAAAAATGAATATGTAATATGTAACCTAATTTTATAACAAGAGTGATTGATTATGTTGATTTCATCATTCACAATATAATTATAACTTATATTATCAAATTACTATTCAATTAATGTTTTGTGTTTGTTGTTAGTGTAAAAATATTTATACTAACCCTACATGATCTTTAAGTCTTATAATATAAGCTACATACAATTATATTATTTGTTAAAAAATAATATTAATAAATAACATATTAAAATCAAACTAAAATACATATAAAACAAAATAAAATGAATTAAGAGTAAGTATGATATCATGTAAGTACTTAATTATTATGTGTAGTTTGGTAATTAAACGTTGAAAAACAATTTTGATACAAAAATATCCAAACAACATAAAAGTGTTAAGAATCACTTTTACCTTGATGTTTTTAAACATAAATCAAGTTACATTCAACTCATTTCTATTAAAATTAATTTTATCAAAATTAATTATAACCGCAAGCAAAACCCATTAGACACTAAGTTGTTTGTTAGGGATAGATTAAAGTACTTGAGTGTAGAAAAAATAAGTTTAAGTGACAATAGAAAAAAATGAAAACAGAAAGTGGTAATAAGTTAAAATGTTAAAATATTAAGCCTTAAATATGTAATTAGTTTTTACAAAATGTAAAAAAGATTAATTTTAATTTTTGTAAAATAAACTTTTTAATTTAAGTCTATGCAAAATACTAATGTTTTCGTTTAAGTCTATAATGCTTAACACCGTTAGTTTTTAATGGTTATTAATAATTTAAACTTAGTCTTTGTAAAATACAAGACAAACATGCAGTTAATAGCAAAAAAAATTATACACTACATTAACACAATATATCATAATTTTTATTTTATTAATAATTTAAACTACATTAACATGTTTTTTATTGTTATTGGTAGTATCATATAAGTTTTGTACCTATCTTTTATATACCAAAACTAATTTTATTTGAATTTATTCTTTTGCTATTTTTGTTAATATTCCATAAAACTACTTCTTGTGAGTGTACCTTGTGATATGCTTCATTTGTTGAGATGTTCCATTGACCATTTGTACAGTTTGTTTTTTCAAAGAATGCACTCCAACTCCAACATCCCCTCTCCCCTCTATAACATCCCCTCTCCCCTCTATAACATCCCCTCTCTCCTCTATAAAAATACTGTGCATTGTAACATTCCATCTTACTCTAACATCTCTTCTCCCCTCTATAAAAGAAGCAGTGCATTGTAACATTTCATCTTATATAAAAATTGTGGGAATTTAGATAAAGGTAGAAAATATTAATAAAGAGATAGAAACAAAAATTACTTACAAGTCTCTTCTCATCTTCTTCTTTTTCTTTTTTGATTTGATTATTCATTATTAAATATCTTACTTACAAGCCTCTTCTCATCTTCTTTGTTTTTTTTATTTGATTCTTCTTTATTAAATATATATATGATTTAATATTTTAATAACTGTTATAAATATTAGTTAGTCTATTTAATATAAACTAATTCATAGTTGATGATATTTATTTATGGTATTATTGTTGTTGTTTATGAGTAACAGTTTTTTAATTTAAAAATGTCTCTTTTTTTATAAAAATAAATTTAAAAATGTTGTATATTATTTATTTATTTATTTGTTTATTAATTTAATTATTTTTTTATTTGTTTATTTATTTGTTTGTTTGTTTATTTATTTTTTATTATCATATGATCTGGCAAGTTCAACAATTATATGCATTTTTTATTTATATAGAAGCATATACAATTTTGAAAGAGAATATAGCAAACAAATACATTGATTCAATTAATATTCATTTAATCTCAACTCCAAGTTGTCTTATCATGAATAAAATGCAAGAGGTAAACTAAAATAAGAATAAGGTGTATTCGAGATGAAATTTCCATCAAATGGGACCAACCTTTTTCAACTTTAATTTTCTTTTTTACTTTAATTAGCATTAAGAAGTAAAAAACAAGAGTCATAATAATACATTGCAGAAATAGTAATGAGGATAATGAAATCAAAAGGGACCAGCCTTATTCAACTTCAATTCTATTTTGAACTTGAACTTTGTAACAGATTACTATAAAATAAAATAATTTAGAGAAAATCATTATATTATTAATATAAAATAATTTTATTCATTAAAATTTATATATTTCGCTACATTATATCACTTTATCTCTTTTTTATAGTTAAACATCATAAAATGAATAAATTTATTCAGATGTCAATACAAAAGTATTTTTTATTGAAATTACAAATCTATTAAACTCAATAATTTACACAAAAAACTAAAGAATAGTTAAAAGATAAAAACAAAACAAAAAAACAAAAAACATCCCTCACCGAACGCGTGGTTTTGAATCCAACAATCATTAAACTCTTATAACTAACTCCACATAGGAAATTAACCATGTGTTTGATTTTGAAAAAGAGAATCAATTGTCCCTCAAGAGCTGTTATAAATTTTGATTCTCTCTAACACATTTTTACAAAATTCCACTTTTCTTAATTGTCCTTCATCTAAATATAACCGTATTTTGTTTTATTCTATCATTAAACAAATAAAAGAGTTTTTATTTATCAATACTTACATAAACTTAAAAACATAATTTACTCATAAAACATAAATAACTTTAATATAATTATTTATATTGTATATATTGACACTGTAAATTTTTTTATACAATGCATTAATCTCAATTGTCGAATTATTAAATATATTTAATTTTTACAATAATGTCATTAAAAAATCACAATTATTGATAGTGTAATTTTTTTACATCATATGTTGTAATTAAACTCTTAATATAATTCTTTTTTATCTGTATTATTAAATTTATGTTAATTTATAACATTTTCTTGTCAAGAAGGTCAAGAAGGTTGTAATATAGAGAAAAATGAATATGTAATATGTAACCTAATTTTATAATAAGAGTGATTGATTATGTTGATTTCATCATTCACAATATAATTATAACTTATATTATCTAATTACTATTCAATTAATGTTTTGTGTTTGTTGTTAGTGTAAAAATATTTATACTAACCCTACATGATCTTTAAGTCTTATAATATAAGCTACATACAATTATATTATTTCTTAAAAGATAATATTAATAAATAACATATTAAAATCAAACTAAAATACATATAAAACAAAATAAAATGAATTAAGAGTAAGTATAATATCATGTAAGTACTTAATTATTATGTGTAGTTTGGTAATTAAACATTGAAAAACAATTTTGATACAAAAATATCCAAACAACATAAAAGTGTTAAGAATCACTTTTACCTAGATGTTTCTAAACATAAATCAAGTTACATTCAACTCATTTCTATTAAAATTAATTTTATCAAAATTAATTATAACCGCAAGCAAAACCAATTAGACACTAAGTTGTTTGTTAGGGATAGATTAAAGTACTTGAGTGTAGAAAAAATAAGTTTAAGGGACAATAGAAAAAAAATGAAAACAGAAAGTGGTAAAAAGTTGAAATGTTAAAATATTAAGCCTTAAATATGTAATTAGTTTTTACAAAATGTAAAAAAGATTAATTTTAATTTTTGTAAAATAAACTTTATAATTTAAGTCTATGCAAAATACAAAAGTTTTCGTTTAAGTCTACAATGCTTAACACTGTTAGTTTTTAATGGTTATTAATAATTTAAACTTAGTCTTTGTAAAATACAAGACAAACATGCAGTTAATAGCAAAAAAAATTATACACTACATTAACACAATATATCATAATTTTTATTTTATTAATAATTTAAACTACATTAACATGTTTTTTATTGTTATTGGTAGTATCATATAAGTTTTGTACCTATCTTTTATATACCAAAACTAATTTTGTTTGAGTTTATTCTTTTGCTATTTTTGTTAATATTCCATAAAACTACTTCTTGTGAGTGTACCTTGTGATATGCTCCATTTGTTGAGATGTTCCATTGACCATTTGTACAGTTTCTTTTTTTCAAAGAATGCACTCCAACTCCAACATCCCCTCTCCCCTCTATAACATCCCCTTTCCCCTCTATAGCATCCCCTCTCCTCTATAAAAATACAGTGCATTGTAACATTTCATCTTACTCTAACATCTCTTCTCCCCTCTATAAAAGAAGCAGTGCATTGTAACATTTCATCTTATATAAAAATTGTGGGAATTTAGATAAAGGTAGAAAATATTAATAAAGAGATAGAAACAAAAATTACTTACAAGTCTCTTCTCATCTTCTTCTTTTTCTTTTTCGATTTGATTATTCATTATTAAATATCTTACTTACAAGCCTCTTCTCATCTTCTTTGTTTTTTTTATTTGATTCTTCTTTATTAAATATATATATGATTTAATATTTTAATAACTGTTATAAATATTAGTTAGTCTATTTAATATAAACTAATTCATAGTTCATGATATTTATTTATGGTATTATTGTTGTTGTTTATGAGTAACAGTTTTTTAATTTGAAAATGTCTTTTTATTTATAAAAATAAATTTAAAAATGTTGTATATTACTTATTTATTTATTTATTTATTATTATCATATGATCCAGCAAGTTCAACAATTATATGTAGTTTTTATTAATATAGAAGCATATACAATTTTGAAAGAGAATATAGCAAACAAATACATTGATTCAATTAATATTCATTTAATCTCAACTCCAAGTTGTCTTATCATGAATAAAATGCAAGAGGTAAACTAAAATAAGAATAACGTGTACTCGGGATGAAATTTCCATCAAATGGGACCAACCTTTTTCAACTTTAATTTTCTTTTTTACTTTAATTAGCATTAAGAAGTAAAAAACAAGAGTCATAATAATACATTGCAGAAATAATAATGAGGATAATGAAATCAAATGGGACCAGCCTTATTCAACTTCAATTCTGACCAATGCCCTTCTCTTATTTTGAACGTGAACTTTGTATCAAATTATTATAAAATAAAATAATTTAAATAAAATCATTATATATTATTAATATAAAATAATTTTATTTATTAAAATTTATATATTTTGCTATGTTATATCACTTTATCTCATTTTTCTAGTTAAACATAATAAAATGAATAAATCTATTTAGATGTCAATACAAAATTATTTTTCCATTGAAATTACAAATCTATTAAACTCAATAATTTACATAAAAAAACTATAGAGTAGTTAAAAGATAAAATAAAAAAAACACCACTCATATTTTTATTTATTTATTTATTATTCTTTATTAAATATATATCTTACTTACAAGCCTCTTCTCATCTTCTTTATTTTTTTATTTTATTCTTCTTTAGTAAATATATATCTGATTTAATATTTTAATAATTGTTATAAATATTAGTTAGTCTATTTAATATAAACTAGTTCATAGTTCATGTTATTTATTTATGGTATTATTGTTGTTGTTTATGAGTAGCAGTTTTTTAATTTAAAAATGGCTCTTTCTTATAAAAACAAATTTAAAAATTATTTATATTAATAAAATGTTTGTATATAAAATGTTGTTTATGATAGTTGTTTTTATATGTTTTTTATAAATTAATAGTGGTTTATATGATTTTTTTTAGACATGTTGATATATTGTGGTGGTTCAATACAAACAAATATTTATAGATTTTGATATATATTATTCAATAATATTTTGTTTATGACTAGTATTTTTTTTTATATCACCCTTTCTATTATTTTTTAAAATGAAAATTTACAAAATAACTCAAATTTTGGTAGGGTTGAACAACATATCGGACAAGAGAAGAGATAAAGAAATGGTATATTTTTACTCTTTGTTATGTTTTTTATATGTTAAAATATATAGTATTGAGCTTGTTTATTTAAGTTGTTAAAGTATGATATATTGAGTTTGTTATATTTTTTTTTCACTCTAATATTTATTAGTATATATGTTATTTATAATTTAAACACATAGAATAATAATTTAAAATATTGATAAAAGGATAGAGATAATTTAAACTAAATTAACATATAAATGAATATCAATAATTTAAAATATTGATGAAAGGATAGAGATAAACTATGTGTTAATTTAAAGTAAATTAATACATAGGATAAATGACTTTATATTAAACTTGTCAGTGAAAAATAAAAAAAGAATGGTGAGTAAACAACAAAATATTTAACACCATTAGAAAATTCATATAAAAGAATCGATTTATTTTGTATGCATTAGAAGATTCCTATTAACGGATAAAGATATAGATTATGGAATAATCATAGAAAAACATAATAAATAAAACACACTTTTAGAAGATTCTTAACATAACTAATTTGTATGCATTTAATTTTTTTACATCGCATGTGTCTAAACATTTTAAAAAATATAAATTTTTAGAGATATATTTTAGAAAATAATATAACATGGATAAAATAAGTCATCATTTGCAAAAGTAATTTGTAACTAAACAAAAAAAAATAATAATATTTTGATATATAGTTTTTAAAATAGAGCAGTTTAATAATTAAATATTCAAAATTGGATTAAAAAAAACCATGTTGCATCCTTTAATTCATTGATATAATATATATATATATATATATATATATATATATATATATATTTTATTTTTGAAGAAATAAGAATTGAAATAATATTTTAATTTATATTTGTGAATTTGATCTGTTTTATTACTGTCCATAAATAAATCAAATTATTTTCTACATGAGAATTTATCATTTGATAACGTATAATTTGAAATGTTGAAATATATATTTGTATTTTCTATTTTTACCTCTCTATTCTTTATGAATGTAGGGAGATCTAACTATGTATGATTGGAGAAAGACGGATCACCTGAATCCTATTAGAAGTCAAGGCCCAGGGAGTAAGTTGTTTAATTCATTGTTGTTTACTAAGGATTATTATTGGAACTTGTTTTTGTTTTTTATTTTATTTAAAAAATACTAATTTTTTTATTTTCATTAATTAAGATTAAAAATATTAAATTAAGATTTTTATTTGAAAATTTCGACATTAACACTAACTCAACTTCCTTTCTTATAAAGAATTTCTTCCTTGAACTTTTGAGGCTTTCATTTTATCGCTAAAGTTAAGAAGAAGAAAAATGATGTCTTGTTCTTTTCTAGAAAATTTTAAATAATTTTTATTTATGAGCTGGATTGTAAATTTATAATTTTCTCTCCTATTTTTAGAGCAACCATTTTTCTGAATTTTTTTAATTTCCTCTTTTTATTTTCATGTTTTAGCTTAACATTTCCACATGCTCATTGTGTGACTTATAGTTCTTTTTTGTTTTTACATTTCAACTTCTCATTAATATTATTTATAAGTTAGTTTTTTATCTTGCTATTTTATTATTGTTTCAATGTCTATATAGTCTTATGTATGATTGAGAATTGATATAATTTTTTTTATAAAATTATTCTTGCATGGTTCAAGAGAATGTTTTGGTGGCGTTGACTTTATTTAATAGCATTGCTCATCTACTAAACATTATTAAAATCAAATGGTAGAAATTAAGAAAATGAATTTGTGATATTTTGTTTGAACTAAAATAAAATTGACAAAGTTATCTTTTATTTAAAACTGTTTTAAATAAGTGGAAAAAAAATTTAAATAAAAAAAATGTGTGTAAGTGATTAATATACATTTACTATTGCTAGATTTATATATATTAACAACCCCATATATATATATATAATATATATTTAAATCCTGTAGATTGTTGTTTTGCTTTCGCCGTATGCGGTGTGCTAGAGATACTGCACCACATAGAACACCGATCATTTTATCTCCCCAAGATATCTACAACAATTTAATAAAAACTGCGGAGGAGGACTACGAAGGACGTCGTGTGTCGGACACAATTGATTGGGTTAGAGAGAATGGTTGTTTATTAGAAAAAGACTGTCCATATGTGGGAACATTTATGCCAGCTAGTCATACTCTTACATTTTTTTTTCTTCTCATTTTCAACATTTGTTATTGTCTGTTAACAATGAAAAGAGTAAGAAAGAGGAAGAAGAGAAACAACCACTCTAGGGTTTCATAACATATAATGAACCAAAACTGAAGTTAATAGGGTTACAATGAGTATATATATAAAAGAATAGAATTGTCTAAAATACCCTTACTACTAATATATAATAATATTATCTAACATCTCCCCTCAAACTCACGATGCATTAACATGAAGCATCGAGAGTTTGTCAACGAAAAAACGGAAACGTTTAATGGAATGCATCTTTGTAAACAAATCAACAATCTGTAAAGAAGAAGAAACAAACGGTAGAGTAATAGTTTCATACTGAAGATGATGACGAGTAAAATGACAATCAATCTCAATGTGTTTGGTGCGTTCATGAAAGACCCAGTTTTGAGCAATTTGAATAGCACTCTTGTTATCGTAGTGCATCGAAGTTGGCTCAGAAAGAGAGATTCCCATATCAGACAAAAGCCAACGCAACCAAATTATTTCAGTGGTAGTGGATGCCATAGCACGATACTCAGCTTCTGTAGAGGAGCGAGAGACAATGTCTTGTTTCTTACTCTTCCAAGAAATAAGAGAGTCTCCAAGAAAGATACAGAACCCTGTGGTGGATTTACGATCTGTGGTGTCACCAGCCCAATCAGGATGACGATGGAAAGAGAAGACTTTGAAATTGAGTTCCTCGAAGATAACGAAGAATCCGAAGAACTGCTGCCCAATGTACTGTAGTGGGGGAGACAACAAATTGACTAACAACATGAACATCATAAGCAATGTCAGAGCTGTTAATCGTAAGATACACTAAGCTGCCAACCAAAGTACGATACAAAGTGGAATCTGGTAAAGGAACACCATCCGAAGGAGCATATTTCACATTCAACTCAAGAGGAGTATCTGCTGCTCTAGTATCAGAAAGACGAGCCTCATCACTGCTGCTCTAGTATCAGAAAGACGAGCCTGATCAAGAATGTTGGCAATGTACTTGGATTGAGAAAGAAGGTAGCCTCTAGGAGAGTAGGCAACTTCAATCCCCAAGAAATAGCGAAGAGTTCCCAAGTCCTTCATCTCAAACTGTTTGGCTAACTGCAATTTCAACTCATTGATTCCACTAACATCATCACCTGTAATAATCATATCATCAACATATAGAGAAAGTATAATGCGACCATGAGTGGTGGACCTTATAAACAATGCAGAATCATGTTCACTAGAGCGAAAACCAAGAGAAGTGATCACAGTAGAGAATTTCTCAAACCAAGCTCGAGGAGCTTGTTTAAGACCATATAGAGCCTTTTTTAACTTACATACTTCCCCTGGATCATGAGAAACTCCTTGTGGAGGGACCATATAGACTTCTTCATGAAGCTCACCATTTAAAAAGGCATTTTTGACATCCATTTGGGAAATATGCCATTGACGAATAGATGCAACTGCAATAAGAGTACGAATAGTGGTCATCTTGGCTACAGGAGCAAAAGTTTCTTCATAATCCATACCATATTGTTGAGAGAAACCCTTAGCAACAAGATGTGCTTTGTAGCGCTCAATTGACCCATCATACTTAGTTTTGATCTTGTATACCCAACGAGACCCAATAACACGTTTTCTAGGAGGAAGAGGTATTAATTCCCAAGTATTTTTTTTGTGCAATGCAAATAGTTCTTATGCCATAGTCTGCTGCAAAAAAGGATCAAGAACAACCTCTTTATAGGAAGAGGGCTCAGACAAACTGTGAATAGAGGTTAAGAAAGAAACAAACGAAGTTGAGTATGTGGAATAGACAAAATCAGGTAACTGGGTAGACTTACGTTAACGAGAGGGGTAACGAGGAGGATCAACAATCGCAGGAGGTGATTGGACAACCGGGGGGACAAGAGGGATGTCATCATGTGGAGTATTAGTATTTATCCTGCAATTCTCAACATTACAATCACTAGGAGCATAATCATTAGGACTAAACAGATCAATATGGGTTAGTTCAGAACTCTTAGTAAAATAACATTAATCATTAGGACCAAACGGATCAATATGGGTTAGTTCAGAACTCTTAGTAATCTGAGAATCAGAGGAAATAGAGTAAAAATGGATGTGCTCAAGAAAAGCAACATTACGAGATACATATAGTTTTCCTATATGAGGATCATAACAACGATAACCTTTTTGACCATTCCCATAACCAAGAAAAACACACAACGCTGAACGAGAAGACAACTTACTGCACTCTACTTGAGGGCGAAGAACAAAACAAGTAGAACCAAAAACTTTCAAAGAATGATAATCAGGGGTAGAAGCATACCATTTTTCAAAGGGAGACAAACCTGATATGATAGAGGACGAAATTCTATTAATAGCATGAACAGCAGTAAGAACTGCTTCTCCCCAAAACTCACTAGGAACTGAAGCAGACAACAAAAGGGAACAAGCAGTCTCTATAATATGACGGTGTTTGCTTTCACCAACTCCATTTTGTTGAGGAGTATCAGTACAAGATGTTTGGTGGAGGGTGCCATCATAAGCAAGTAATTCAGAAAATTTATTAGAGGTATATTCACCACCTAAATCACAACGAAAACACTTTATAAAAGAATTATGTTGAGTTTTGACCATTACACGAAACATATGATAAATGTCAAAAAGTTCAGACCGATTTTTCACAAGATAAACCCAACAATAGCGAGTGTAATCATCAATAAACAAAACATAATATCTAGATCCACCTTTGGTGAGAACCGGTGATGGACCCCAAACATCATAGTGAACTAAATCAAAGGGTGCATATGAAACATAAACACTTTTACTAAACGGTAAAGCTGGAAGTTTGACAAGTTTACAACCACAACAATCTGAGATATCACATGTTTGTAACTTTCCTAAGTATCTGGGAGGCTGCAGTAGTTGTGGAGGCTGCAGTATCTAGGAGTCGCAGGTCATCCAAAACATAACGTCCCCCTTGTCTATGACATGTCCCAATCAGCCTCCCGAAATATGGATCATGCACACAACAAGAAGTGGAAGAAAACATAACCGAGATCACATATTTGACTAACAGAAGCAAGACTCAAAGTAAGATTAGGAATATAATAAACATCAGAAAGAGGCATGTTAGGTGTGGAGACAGAACCAACGTCTGCTAGTGGCATTGGAGTGCCATCAGCAGTCATAACCGACACAGACGAGACAGGTTTCACAGACACAAAAGATTTATCATCGTATGTCATATGATGAGATGCTCCCGAATCAAGAATCCATATGGAAGGAGATATACCTGACATACCAGATGAGTTCAAACCTTTAGAAGAGGTGGCAGACATGGCATGTGATTGAGTGGCAAGAAGTTTTTGAAGCTGTTCTGCAATATCAGATATTTGAGAAGCAATCTCAGATGGGTATACAGAACCAAAGCTAGAGCCAATGGTAGAAGAAGTAACAACATTGGACGATGGCCCCTTAAAATTCTTCTCATGTGCTCTCCCCAATTTCGGACAATGTGTTTTTCAATGTGCTTGAAGAGAATCATCCTTAGCACCAGCCATAACAAATAATGACAGGAAAATACGAAAAACACAATAACTGAGACAAAATAAATTAGAGATAATCTGGTGCTGTGCGAGCCCGATTTCTCCCCCTACAAACGTCTTTTCGCCGATCTGACCGTTGAAGACGAAGACCTGAATATTGTGAACCTGCTGTCTAAAATTCAGCCCGATCCAACGGTTAACGAATGCGCAATTGATGTTTTAGTGAGACTGATTTAACAAAATCGGGAACAGGGTTACTCTTCTCTTTTCTCTTTTGGTGGTTGTCTTTCCTATCAAAATAATCTCTATGTTCTTTATAGTAGATCCCAAAATCAACCAAACCTCTTTGATACCATGTTAACAATGAAAAGAGGAAGAAGAGAAACAACCACTCTAGGGTTTCATAACATATAATGAACCAAAAGTGAAGTTAATAGGGTTACAATGAGTATATATATAAAAGAATAGAATTGTCTAAAATACCCTTACTACTAATATATAATAATATTATTATCTAACATTGTCCACTTTATGTTATTTTGTTTTTCTCATATTTTAAATCTTTCTTGTACACTTTATTTAGCCTTTTTTAAGGATAACCATTTACCGATGCATAAATCTTCGGGAAGAAACATCGTTCAAAGAAAAAAAATAAAGTGCTCCATAAACAATTAGAATTGGCGGTTAGGAATGCACCAGTGGTGGCACAGATGATCTGGGTACGAGAGATGACTGAATTGAAGGGAGTAAGTCAAGTTTTTGAATTAATTAATTTATTAGCATGTCAAGTTAGAGATTGGTTAATTTAATTTCAATATAATTGTAGGATGGTATATATTGTGGTCCTGAAGATGCAACCGACTTTGACGAGGATGAAAAAAGACACGAAGTTATTATAGTAGGATACGGGCAAGAAATCAAAGATGGTAAATGGAAAAAGTACTGGTTAGTGAGGAATTCTCATGGAAAAGGATGGGGCGAAGAAGGTTATGCCAAGATTGACAGAGCCCCCTGTCATGGAAGATTACTAGTTGAGTGTGCTTGGATTATCAATGGTATAACATATGAAAATCTAGACGGTAAACCATATTAAATATAAATATGGTTACGTCTAGATCAAAAAATTTAACTTTATTAGGATATGGATCTATTCCGTTCTTTTTTTTTTAATTAAAAAAAAAGTATGTGATTGCAGCTAATGTTATTGTAGCTAACGTTATGTTAGTTTGAACTGAAACTTTTGTTCAAAGCAAACAAAAAAAAGAAATAGGTGGGTACTGTCTCAGGTCCATTGCAATCTCATTCCTGTGAATTTTATTTTCTTTTTAATAAAAAACTTTTCTAACAAAAAAAAAAAATAAAACAAAATCAAAATAATACATTAACTTTATTATTTATTTTGATTTTTTTTTAAGTGAGGATCTATATGAAAAACTAAGAAATTATAAGATAAAGTAAAATATAAAAATTTATTTTCTAAATTAATAATTGTCACAAAAATTCTTTTTTTTTACTTAATTATATAAAATGTAAATTAAATTAGTGCAAAAAAATCAGAGAATAGTTATTTATAAAAATTAAATTTAACAATGATTTAGAAATTCAAATCACTTACATTCTCTTTAATAATATTTTTAATTAAATAAATACATTTAAGCTATCCGAACTTAGTCTATATAAACTATCTAGTGATTTTCATTCAAACAATAAGACTTAAATAAATATGCAAAATCATTTTGGAAAATTATCATGTCACATGATAATCACATAGATCAAATGACAATTGGAGAGATGTCTAATGTAAGACAATATGATAACACATAACTTTGATTTTCTACTATTATTATTTAATATTAATTTTAGATGATCAATCTTGTGTTCAGTGTAATTTTTTTTATAAACTAAAAATATAAGAAAATTTTGAGAAACTGTGATGAAACTAAGAAATTTTAGGATATAGCAAAATATAAAAAATTAGTTTTAAAATTAATATATAGAACTTAATTGATTGTCACAATCTAAATTAAATTAGTGCAAAAAAAAATCTGATAATAGTTATTTTTGAAAATTGAATTTAACAATGCTTTAAATATTCAAATTGACCTTCTACTCCTAAATAAGCTAAAAATTATTTTCTTTTCCATTTAAAGAACTAAATTATTTGCAACAAACACGTAGTCCAGTTTATTTATTAATTTTGTCTGAATAGTTTTTATTGCTTACAAAGCTCTCGCTATGGTTATTCAGAGACTAAAAATGACAAAACAAGATAAATGGATTTACCAATTAAGTGGTAGGTTTTTTAGCTTTTTGGTACAAAAAATTAAAAGTATACTTGCTGACTTACTAAAATTTATTGTTTTCATAAAACTGATAATGCTTCCCTCCTGGAAAGAAACTTACAAATGAAAATTAAATAAGAAACATGATAAACCACTGCTACACCAACAAATTAAAATACACCCGGAAGTCTGTCCACGCTTTCACCTCGACATGTCAGTCTAACGCAACCAAAACCAGTTTCACAACGTGTAGATGCAATGCAATGGACATGATTTCCTGCAAAAGAAATAAAGAATCAGTAAGGTAAGCTATGGGAATAATCTCGCATTTGATTACTAACATTTGTTACATTGCATAACCTGTATTGTGAGTTGTGACTCGTTGAAGGTAGAGCTAGTAACCTGTGTTATGTATGTAGTTAGCCATGTACCTAGGCATTATAACATTCATGCACTTAAGTAGTAGTAATATCATCAATTTTCTTGTAAATTCAAATTTTATTTATCATAAAGAGTATATATATAGAGAAAATGATGAATGTAAATAGCTTGAGCATTTCTGATTTTCCTCAATCAAAATCTCCTAAATTGTTCTCCTCTACTTGGTATCAAAGCGGGTTTGATCCCACTCCAACTTTTCTTATTGCGCACTATTGCGACAATAGGTCTTGGTTGTATCTGACTGGCAGCAGTTTGCACTCATTTAGCTTTTTCCAAACAAAGGATTTGAGGAGTTACAAATATCTTCTTGGAAGTGAAGTTGCTCATTTAAAGAATAGGATTATCATTTCAAAAGGGATGTATGCATTACACATAGTTAAAGAAACGGGTATGTGGCTGTAGATCAATTGATAGCCCCATGGATCTAAACCAAAAATTGCTAACAAGTCGAGAGAAGGGAGCCTTATTCTGATCCTGGGAGATATCAAAGATTGGTTGGAAAACTCATCTAACTCACTGTTACAAGGCTAAATGTTTCTTTTGCAGGTAGTCTCTTTATGATAGTAAGTTGATAAAAATTAGCTTTCCCAAATGCCACTGTTGTCTCTATTTGCATTTCCTAATTCAAATCTCACCCTTGACATGCTCTTGAGGAACAACCACATTTGGCTCCCCT
>NC_021165.2:53344749-53347249 GCF_000331145.2 Cicer arietinum
TACATATGATGCAGAGTGACCATAATATGATCATGAAAATGAATTTAAACGAACAATTGAGAAAACTGGTTCACAATGGACGGGCACTTCCCAACTCTAGAATTTGTGAATTTTCAATATTGTAATCAAATACCAGTTCAAAAGAACTATAAATTGTTACCGATATTAAGTCTCTAGACTTTTCTTTAAAAAAAAATTAAGTCTCTAAAAAGCTGATTATCTTAGAATAAAATGCATGCGATTGGGTGCAGTCACAACCCTAGGATTGCATGCACACAAATACATTTGAACTGTATAATGCAGTCATATTTAAAAAAAACCAAAGAAATGTAGACCACCATAGCAGACAGTCACACTACACACAATCTAAATTGAATATACTAAAAATTTAAGCAGTCACACTACTCACAATCTAAATTGAATATACTAAAAATTTAAGCATACATAATAATAATGAAACACAATTACCATGGTGTGGGTGTTAGGTTTTAATGGAACACGACTTGACCATAGACTTTCTAGACAGCTTCCTCCAGACGTGGGCCTGGAAAGTTGTCGCAGGGCTGTCGGAAGTATGAGGATGGGCATCATCTTTTGCTTTAAAGGTAATGTAATATGTAACACAAGGAATTTGCCGAGAGGTTGCCTTGACAAGTTCATCAAACACATAATTTGAACCCTAAATAAGAGAGAAAGATTAATGAAGTTGATGAATGAATAAACTATTATATATATTGGTAGTTAAGTAAGTAATTTAGAACCTTATTCTTAGCATTAAACTTTTTCAGAGCACGATTGGAGAGGTAAGTAAGAAGAGGGCGACGTTGGGGACGGGTAAAGTTACTGCCACATGCAATTGCTAAGGGTGGAACAGGAATAGCATCGAAGGGCTGTGCAGGATGAGAGTAAGATATTAATAATCATATAAAAAATAAAATGAAACACAAAATTAGATAGAAAGAGAAAGATACGTACAGATATGCTACGAGAGAGCTTAAAATACTCAGCCCGGACTTTGGCTATCTCCTCCTCACTTTTAAGATAGGCTTTATTCTTATACACAAATTGCGGACATCCAAAACAAAAAAGAGAAGGGTCATCGTCATAACGGCTAGCCAAATCATTCACCGTCAGCTTTTCAATTGGTATTAACTCTCAATCCGATCTCGGGTCCAATTCCGGTTCCGATTCCGATTCCTGTTCCAATTCCGTATCAAATTGTGGTCCCAATTTCGGTTCCGGTTTCGGTTTCGGTTCCGGTTCAGCCGCTTATCCGGTACCGATGCAATATATGGTTCCAGTACCAGTTCCGATAGCTTATCCGGTACCGATTTCAGCCGCTTGTCATCGCAGATTTCAGGGGGTGGTTGGGTGACGGCGAGCAAGAGTGAATCCATGGACATTGGGCAAGAAGGATCGAAGGAATCGCAATTCATTCAAATTCACATAAACCTAAGTAAGAGCATCTTTAGATGTTGTCCACTGTGCCATAAGCAATTTACTCATTTTCTACTCCAACTTAACATAAATTCTTACTATGTCACATCACCCTAAATCAATCCATTCATTTTTTACGGTTTAACTTTTAAAAAATTTTATTATATTATTATACATTATTTTAATTTAAAATTAAAATAAAAAAATTAATTTAAAATAAAAAATTAATTTAAAAAGAAGTTAATATCTATATATTATTTTTATTATACATTATTTTTATTATTATTAATAAATTAAAAAAAAAGTTAACGGCTATAAATTAATAAAAAAAATAAATTTATTATTATTAATAAATTAATATAAAAGGTAGCGGTTATAATTATATTATTATTAAATTGTGAAAGTAGATAGAAAAAAAAAAAGTAACCGCTATGAATCACCGTTTGACAGTACCGTGATTACACTTTGACACAACTCCAACTGTGAACCCACAAAAAAACTGGAAGTTAAGTAATTACACGTTGGCGGACGAACTCATTTTCACTCCCGTTGGAGATGCTCTAAAGAGACTAGTCCTCTTTAATAGGCAATAAGAAAGCTGAGTGTTTTTAGTATGGGCCTGGTCTTGTTTTTTACGCGCCCAGTAACAAATCCTATTATAGATTTGAGGTTTGTACCATGCACCCCACTTTGACCTCCCATCCCCCTTCGTATGGAAAAGACCATATTGCCCCTAGTTTCATATATAAAAATCCTAAAAAAATTTCACTTTTCTTTTTTCAACCACTTCATTCGGAACTTTTAAATATTCGAATCTGACCCTACCAAACCTTCGAAATATTGAAACATTCGAAATACAAAAGCAAGTAAAAATTCGAAACTTTCAAATATTCGAAACAAGATTTTACCAGAAATTCGAAAGTTTCTATGATGACGAAACTTTCGAAGTTCATTTTTCTCAGAAATAATGAAACTTTCGAAACTTTCATTGAATACGAAACTTTCAAAATGCAGAAAGGTTCGAAACTTTCGAACAATATGAAAGTTTTGAAATGCAAAACTT
>NC_021165.2:53349238-53365688 GCF_000331145.2 Cicer arietinum
CTGAAACGAAAAATACAATTATGGAAATATATGAGACACTCAAGAAACTCTCAAGATTTCTAATGGATGTTATCTTGCTGTATTCCACTTTGCCTTTTGATATTGCTTTTACTCCAAGTAAATCGTCAAGTCTTGACCAATTTAATCAAATAATGAAAAAATTATCAACTTAGTCAAACACATATTAATCCCTCATTCTCATGTTTTCACTTTCAAAGTAGAGGGTGACGGCCAGATTGCACATGAGGAAGGACTATAGCGAACCCGTTGTGGAAATGAGGCATCTATAGGGCATTACACAACACCCTATCAGCTTTTTCAAGAATTTGTCCTTACCATTCCACTAAGGGGTCCTCCAATTAAACTTAGGTCATATCTTGGTGACCTCCATTAAGCTACACTTATTAATCCAACTAATGAAATAAGACACTTTCTTATATCCGGTTGAGGTCCCACATCGTAAGCCAAGGATCAAAGGTAGCAAATTTGTATCCAAGTTTCCGCTTTTCATTCTCTCAAGGACTAGTGTACACAACTATAAGCATCTAAGGATCCAAATTGTCTTTAGTTATCTACACATGCAATAACTAAAAATAAGTTTTAACAAAATGACCCTTTATGTCCAATCTATTCCATATGCTCCAAATACCGCCAGAGAATCCTCTAGCATTCGACATCAATTTCTTGATTGGATTACGAGAAAATGCCATTGCATCAGGTTTCTAGTAAAACCATAATGTGAACTTTGTAACCCAATTTGTAAGGGCTCTTAAGATATTTTTTTCTTGAGCACCCCTAAAATTCCAATTAATTAACTTCATTAAAAAATTAAAATAATGATGAAAAATTAAAAATAAGGAAATAGAAAACAGCATGGTAATCAATTTTATTGCATTTAACTATTGTGGACAACAAAACTGCAACCTAAAGTTTCAATCGGTATGTTTGAGTATTCATTGGCTGATTAGTCGCTTGTAAGTGAGTCCCCAATAATAGTATCAAGCGCCCCATTAGCCTTAGAAGTGAATGTTGGGTATTGGGCTTCATCCCTATATGGAGAAAGGCCCAAATATTGTAGTCCATGTGTCTCACTTATCCAAGCGGAGAGAGGTCTAATTAAGATTGAAAGAGAGATAATATTTTGAAGAAAAGACAACCACCAAAAGACAAAAAAGAAGAGTAAACTTCATTCCCGATTTTTTCAAATCAGTCTAAAAAAAATATCAATTGCGCATTCGTTAACCTTTGGATCGAATTGATATTTTGATAGAAGGTTTGCAACATACAAGTGTTTGTTTTCAACATTTGGATTGGCGAAAGGACGTCTGAACTGTAGCAGGTTTTTGGGGTGTTTGTCATCTTCTTGTTTTTAATTTGTAAGCTTTAATGCTTTGTTATCTTGACTGGTTGTGGGCACAATTTGTGCATCATTTTCACGTTAAAATATTAGTGTTCTTTACGCACTTTTATTTGATCAATTTTCTGCCATATATTTGTTGTTGTTCCTCAAGAGTTGTTGCAAGTTGGGGAATTTAATATTCGTTGCATATTGATTTTTATCGTGTTTGTGGATTGTTCCCATCAGAGTGGCATCGAAGCTCTTGGTTAAATGGCTATTTTACATGTGTGAAGGATTGAGGCAAATATGAATATAAAGATAATATGCTTGAAAGATACTAATTACCATTTGTTGAAGGACAAAATGAAATATTTGTTGTTTTGGTTTCAATAACTCAGATGGTAAATCTACAGAAGAATCAAATTTTGAACATCAAAAGGTATGTGGTTTTGTTAGGCAATATGTAGAAGATAATATTTATAATCATATTGCTAATGAAACAAATGCAAAAACTATTTGGGAGATGATACAAGCTTTATTTGTGGCTAAATCAGGGAATAATAAATTGTTCTTGCTGAATAGTTTCATAAGTTTGAAGTATAAAGAGGAAACTTCTATTTCAGACCATTTAAGTGATTTTCAGGGACTCCTTGATCAGATGTCAGGAATGGGCATCAAGTTTGATGATGAGCTATTGTGACTATTTCTATTGTCATCTTTACCATAGTCTTGGGAGACATTTTGGGTTTCTATAACGAGTTCAACTCCTAAAGGTGTTGTTTCTTTGGAAACGGATAACGATGGGGTTTTGAATGAGGAGGTGATAAGGAAGGCATCGGGTTATTCATCTCAATTTGAAGAACTTGTCACTAAAAATTAGGAAGAAGTCAAAAGAAAAAAAAACTAAAGGGTGGTAGAGAAAATAGCAGAAGCAAGTCTAAGTCTAGATACCAAAATATGGAGTTTCATTATTGTCATAGAACAGGGCACATATAGAAGAATTATTTTCTGTGGAAAAAGGAGAATAAAGGCTAGAAAGGTAAGTAGAAACAAAGATGTTGTGATGATGGTAGTGATGATGATTCTATTACTACTGCTACTAGTGATGATCTTGTTATTCTCTGTGACTATGACACAATTAATCATGTATTTGATGAGAGCATGTGGATCATTGATAGTGGTGCTGCACTACATGTTACACCAAGGAAAGAGTTATTCACAATGTATACTTCGGGTGACTTTGGAGTTTTGAATATGGGTAATGATGGTGGATCTAAGGTAATTGGTGTTGGTGATGTATGCTTGCAAACCTACATGGGAATGCAATTATTGCTTAAAGGAGTCAAACATACTCCATATGTTTGCTTCAATTTGATCTATATGCACATGCTTGGTGATAGTGGTTTTGATAATCATTTTGCTTCAGGAAAATGGAAACTCAACAAAGGTAACTTGGTTGTGGCTAGAAGAGACAAAAATAGTTAAATGTATTGGATAAAACCTTTGGGTGCTAAAGACAATGTGAATGTTATGGACATGGAAGCATCTTTGTGGCACCGAAGTCTTATCCATATCAGTGAAAAAGGGTTAAATTATTTAGCCAAAAAGGATGTTCTTCCAAGATTGAAGAATGTATATTTGGAGAAATGTTCTCATTGCATGATTAGTAAACAAAATATGGTATCCTTCAAAAGACATTCTCCCTATAGAAAGTCAAAGTTGTTTCAATTGGTGCATTCTAATGTTTGTGGCCCTTTAAAGGTAAAATCTTTTAGTAGTTCACTTTATTTTGTTACTTTTATTTATGATTGTTCCAGGAAACTATGGGTTTATGCTTTGAAAATAAAAGACCAAGTGTTTGAGAAGTTCAAACAATTTCATGTTTTGGTTGAGAGGAAGACATGCAAGAAGCTAAAACGTGTTCATACTAACAATGGTGGTGAGTATTATGGATCATTTGATGTCTATTGCAAACAGCATGGTATAACACATGGAAAGACTCCTCCTAAAACTCCTCAATTGAATAGTTTAGCATAGATGATAAATTGCACACTTGTAGACAGAGTGGGGTGTGTGCTTTGTGAAGCTAAGTTGCTTAAAACATTATTGGGGTGAGACAATGTGCACGACGGTACATGTTATTAATCTTACTCCTACTATGGCATTGAATGGTGAGGTACCAGACAAGTTATAGTTTGGCAAGAATGTCAAGTATGATCATTTGAGAGTCTTTGATAAGGTGGAAAAGACTACACCTGAGAGAGATAACATTTTGGTTGATGGTGATCCAGTCTCGTCACATGTTCCTAATTTGGATACTACTGGTGATAATTTTCAGAATGATGAATCACATGATTGTGTTGATGATCATCAGCTTGGAGATGAGATCAAATTCTAACAGGTGAAGATGCTTCTGAATCATCTCAAACCCAACTCAAGAAGTCTAAGAGGCAGAGAAAACAATATACAAGGTATATTTCTAATGAGTTTGTAAATTTGACTGATGAAGGGGAACCTGAGTGTTTTTAAGAGGTCATGGAGAGTGAAGAAAGTAAAAAGTTGTTGGATGTAATGCATGCAAGATGAAATCCTTGCATGATAACCACACTTATTATTTGGTGAAGTTGCAAAAAAAAAAAGGGCTTTGGAAAACAGGTGGATCTATAGAGGAAGCTTAAGAGTAACTCAAAGACTACGAGATATAAAGCCAGATTAGTGGTGAAAAGCCAGATTAGGAAGACTATGTGTGTAAACTAAGAAAAAGTATATACAGTTTGTAGCAAAGCTCCAAGGCACTGGTACAAAAAGTTTAAGTCTATTATGTGTGACCAAGGATACATGAAGACTATGTCGGAACCAAGTTGATTTTACATTTTGAGTTTTGATGTTAACAAAAGTATTTTTTGAGAACAATGTATTTGACTTCAAAGATCATGAAAGAAGATTCATGTATTTGAAGAAAATCTAAAATATGATTTGATTCAAATTTATAATTGAAGAAAATGTAAACTAAGATTTAATTCAAATATATAATCGAAGAAAATTTAAAATAAGATTTTATTCAAATTTATAAGTGAAGAAAATCTAAAATAAGATTTGATTTAAATTAATAATTGACGAAAATCTAAAATAAGATTTGATTCAAATTTATAATTGATGAAAATCTAAAATAAGATTTGATTCATATTTATAATATTTGACCAAGTTGAAAATAAGATATGGTCAAGATTTAAAGAATATTTGAAGAATATGTGAAGAAGATTTGATCAACATTTGAAGAAGATTTGATAAAGATTTGAAGATGATTTTATCAAGTTTTGAAGAAGATTTGATAAAGATTTGAAGAAGATTTGATCAAGATTTATCTACAACAAAATACAAACATAATCAATCTGAAGAATTTACAAACTCAATCTAAATAAAATAGGAACAGAATCAATCTGAATAATTTACTAACTCAATCTAAGCAAGATACAATTCAGAATTAAACAAGGACTAAATTGAAGCCCAAACTTTAACTATAAATAGATACTCAAGGCTAAAGAAAAATTAAATCGAAAAACAGAAATGAAGAGAAGAACTCAAGCTCAAAATTTTAAATTCATCATAGAGTTCAAAGAGAGAAACACTTGTTAAGGTTAGAAGCAACTACTCAATTTTCAATCTTTTGTATGCAACCCGATAGTGGTTTAGTTCCTTCTTCAATCTAGGGTTGTCAAGTTGTTAGAAGAAGACTTGACTTGTAGGGTCAATGTGGTTAGTTCCTTAAAAGGTTGGGTTTGTCAGGTTGTTTGGGAAGACTGGCTTGGATGTGTAATTCAAGGTAATTGAATTAGTGGATTAAAGTATTATGAATTAGGGGACTGGATGTATCCAAGTTAGTGGTGAACTAGGATAAATCTGTGTCAAATTATTTATGCTTTCATTCTTTGTTACTTCTGAATCTGACTGCTTCTTATCTAATTCATAAAAACCAACCAACCTTCATCAAATTAGCAAAAAGTTATCAATTTTGGCAAACACAATTCAACCCTCCATTCTTGTGTTTGCACCTTTAATTGGCATTAGAACTCGATCTCAAGGCTGAGCATTTTACGATGTTTGAGGAAAGATCCAAAGGTTCAACATGTCTAGATACAATGAATCGACAAATGAAGAAATTGAGGTATTTTCTGAATTTACTGGATCTGTTTTAATTACTGTTATAAGTGTGAGGGTACAGGGTATAGTTTTCTTGGTCGTCACTATTTGTCTTTCTTGGGACATTCTCACTTGTAGCCATGGTGTCATGTTTGATTTTTTTTGCAACCTATCCTTGGGCTTTTCATTTGGCTCATGGTGTTGGTCCATTTCTTCCCTTTGGGTCTGTTTTTGCAATTTGATGAAGCTCTCCTTAGTGGGGAAGAGAAAATGAAAATTTTACCATGTACCTCCACCATTATACCTATACCCCAACAATATTTTAAGACTGTCAAATTTATAATTGAATTTTTTTACTATTTTACCAATTTAAATTTATTTTGCTTTAACCATTCAAAGATTTTCAGACCAAACAATCCAAGTTTTACGCTACGTAAAAGATTTCTAGAAACTATCATAAACTTTTTTATAAGATTTTTGGTACAGAATGTTGAAAAGGTGTGTACCGAAAACCTTTATAAGAAATTCCAAAACAAAAGGTTGAAAATGTATATATAAGGTTTGTACCGGTAAAAACTTCAAAAAAGATTTTTGGTACAGAAGATTGAGAAGGTGTGTACCGGAATCCTTTAAAAGAGTTTTCTGGTATATAAGGTTAAAAATATTAACAGAAGGTTTGTATCGTAAAACTTTAAAAAAGATTTCCGGTATAGAAGATTGAGGTGTCTACCAAAAACCTTTAAAAAAAGATTTTCGGTATAAATGGTTAAAAATGTTAAAAAATAAATTAAAAAAAAATTCAAAAACCTTGTGGTTTCAAGTTTTCCGGTAACTACCAAAAAATTAAAAAAAAGGATTCTAGTAATGAGTTGTGTTCCCGAAATGTTGAAAAAAAGTTATTGGTAGTTCAGGAAAACTTCAAAATAAGTTTTCCGATAAATACATATGTACCAGAAAACTTGAAAAACGTTTTTCAGAGTGCAAATTATGTATCGAAAAACTTTTTTCAAGTTTTCCGAACAAATGGAAAAAATTGGAACTCACTTGTGTACCGGAAAATTGAAATGATATGATGGTGGAAAATGGCAAGTTTTAATATTTATACGAGGACAAATATGTCATTTCATCAACATTGTGAGTGTAGGAGTATAATTTTAGAAATACATGGTAAATTTTCCAGAAAAAATTAGTGTGTTGAGCGTGTGGCCTTCCTCCTTTGAAAAGCCGTTTAATGCCATTATTCTTAACTCTAGTATTCCTTTTTTTTCTTTCCACTTAAATCAATTCACCATGCAAAAAAATTGGGGTATCAGAGTCTTCTCTAATGACCCAAGAATATGCATTTATTCTTATTTCCTAACAGGTATTGCTTTGATGCGATCTAGTTTTGGGTTTACTTGGATTGGGTGTGGAGCCAACCGATTTTATAGCTTGTGCAGTTGGTTCGTTGTCAGCTCTTACTACTTCTGTTTGATCCTTCTACTCTTACATACCTTTCATGTTAGTCACTGTAGCCCCGTTAAAGTTTGTTCCTATTGTCGTTTTGTTAGATAACTTGTATTCAAGTAAGGCATTAGTTGTATGTGATAACTAAGTAATTAATCACTTATTTAGTTAGTTAGTTAGTTAGTTAGTTAATGAATTAGAGGAAAGTTAGAATGAGTATAGATACCTCGTGTATAAATAGCATATTCAATTCATTCTATATACAAGGCCTACAATTCATCTGTTTCTGTTTCTTGCACTTGAAGTAACAGCTTTGAAAGCTAACAATTGGTATCCAAAGCCATAAGAGTTGATCCAAATCAGAGTGAAAACACGAGTGAAGTTTGAGGATTAAAACACGAGTGAAGTGAGGATGAGTTCAAGTGCAAAGAATGGAAATTTTTCAGCTCATATACCACACTTTGATGGAAAAGATTGGGATAGACGAAGAGTGAAAGTTCGAGCATTATTTGGATTTTAAGAAGTGTTAGAAATCATAGAAAATGGTTTTGAGAATTTGGGAGCTAATCCAACAAAGGAGCAGATATCAAGTTTTAAAGAAAACAAGAAGAAAGATTGCAAAGCTACATCAATTCTTCATTAATGACTTGATACAACCAACTTTGACAAGATATTTGATGCGAGAAGCGCAAAAGAAGCCTGGGACATTCTTGAGAAGTGTTATTCAGGAGGAACCAAGGTAAAGAAGGTGAAGTTGCAAATCTTACAATGGATATCCGAGATGTTGTTGATGGTGGAACAAGAATAGGTAATAGATCTTATTTTAAGATTAAGAACAATCACAAATCAGATGGTTGGCTGGTTATGGTGAGAAGTTGACTGAATAGAAATTGTGTGAGAAGATTTTGAGATTTTTCCATCCCAGGTTTGATTACATTGTGTGTCATTGAAGAATCCAAAGACATTTCAACATTGAGTCTTGAAGAATTTCAGCGAACATTAGAAGCAAGATAATTGAGAATGGATGAAAGGAATGGAGTGAAGTCTGGGGATCAAGCATTGGCAGCACAAGTTCATACGAAAAGAGATCAGAAAAAGAAGTGGAAGAAGAATAAATTCAAGAAGTCTGAGGATAGGTCCGAGTCTTCATCAAAGGGAGGAAGTGCAAGTGGTAAATTCAAAGGAAAATCAAAGAACTTTGACAAGAAGAAGATACAATGCTACAACTATGAGAATTTTGGACACTTTGCTGATGAATGTTGGGCTAAAAAAGGAAAACAGAAGAAGAAGGGTGAGGCATGTGCTGCACAAGAGGATGATTCAGATTCATACATAGTCTTTTTGATGGCTACCACAAATGAAGAATCTTCTCGATCCCAATTTTAGTTCCTTGATATTGGATGCTCTAATCACACAAGAAGTCACAAAGAATGACTAGTGGATATTGATACATCAAGAAGAAAAAAGATTAGGTTTGTTGATAACATAATGTAACACCCTAATTTTTATAATAAACTATTTCGTTAATGAATTAATAGGATTTTAAATAAGTAATTTGGTGTTAAAATTATTTTAGAATATACGTTGATGAATTTTCTTGATAGTGTGCTTTCTATGATGTTCTAATCTTGTACATATTGGACTAAATGAGTAATATAAATAGCAAATATTTTATTTTATTATTTTGTATATTTTTCTAAAAACAATAGTATTTTAGCTTAATATTTTAAAGAATAAAGTTTTAGACAATTTTACATGTATATGTGGGTACGCAATTAATGTGATATTTTTTTGTGCATTTGACTCATGTTAAGTGTGCACGTAGTTATAATTTAATATTTATAAATATTTTTTTATTTTTAGTTATTTATTTATAAATAATTATTTTGTGATATTAGTTATATTGTGTTTAATTTCCTTTACTTTTATATCCTTGTTAAGATATTGTGATTTTATATATATATTTATTATAATTTAATAATTAATATAAAGTGTTGATGTTATATTTATTTATTTTATAATTTTGAATATTTTCTAATGATGGTAGTATTTTAATGTGAGTATTTGAAAGAAAAAAAATAAGTATAATTATGGGTATTATTTTGAATATGAGGGTTTTGATTATTAATGTATTTTAAAAGCTTAATTATTTTATTTTATAAAATATTAGTTTTGAAATATTAGTAATATTTTAGCAATTAAATTGTGTTAAAAAATATTAGTTCTGATAATTGTTGATTTTATTTGAAAATAAATAAATAAAAGTAGTAAAATGTTTTTATGAGTTAGACTCATATGCAAGAGTAAAACCTAATTAAATAATAATAAACAAACAAAAGAACATTGATTAAAAAGGAAAAGAAAGAAAAGCATGAACAGAAACAGAAGAAGAGAAGAAGAGGAGCGGCTGTAGTGAGAAACACAAGAAAATTGGCATGGGCGATCGATAACTGTATCAGAAAACTTTCTCCATTTTCACTCAAATTTCAGTATGTTGTTTTACTCATTTAGCTAGTCAGTTAAAGATATTTTCTCAGATTTTTAACCATCCTAATTTCTCTCTAAAATACATTGACTTCTCCGTTTATAGAATTCGTTATTTTACATCGTTCTTCTTCACTGTAAGTCTGGTTTTAGTGAATTCAGCGTCAAAACGACCATGTGAACAGTGACTATATTATCCACTTATTATTTTCCCATTTAGTGTAAGTTTACTTGACTCAATTTCGAAATTGACCATTTTATAGTGTGTTCTCATAATTTATTTTTGACGTTTACCCATAAAATATCGAGTTAGATCGATTGAAGGACAACGAGTCAATGAACAAAGGTAGTTTATTTGTGGACTTGTATTCACATGTCAAAGTGTCAAAACAAGGTAAGGGGTAAGAGAGCGTTTGAATTCATGAGTATAATATATTGTGAGATGAACGGGAAAACTGTATTTTCCAACGATTCATCTGGGATTTGCTACATACGACATTAGTCATTTGAGTGATAAATTAATTAATGTGCTAATATGAAAATTGTGAGATTAAAATGTGAAATAGAAATGTTTATATGGTGTTGATTGATTTCACTTTCAATAGCTGTGTGATATTATTGTAATGTTGGATGTCGAATGAAATTATGTGCAAATGTTTGATTAGACGAGTTTATGTGATGTGATAATAAAAGATGGATGCATTGTATAATATATGTTTATGTGATGATAATGATGATATTTGATTGATGATAATAATGTTATAATTTTGTGATGAGTTTATATGATGATCATAATGATGTATGATTAATGATAATGATTTTATAAATTTGTGATGAGAATATTGAAGTAACCCCATAATTGATGAAATAATGATGATTCCAACTTGTGCTAAAGATCATGCTCTTAATGGAGTAGTCTAGGCTAACAAGGGGAGAAAATAGATGTTGAAAATATTTGAAGTTGATGTGAATTTTTGAAGTGGAGATTATTTTGTCATCATATAGGTAGGACCTAACAAGTCTAGTGATTTTGGGGAAATACAACTGTAACAGCCCTTTTTTTTTTTCAAAACAAAACTAAAATCGAATTTCAGAAATTAGAAAGAAATACTTTTGGATGAATATTTAAGTCGTAACACAACGACAACAGTCAACAATATTTAAAAGCAGCGGAATAGTTTTTGTAATAAAAATCTGAAGTATTTAAATATCAAAATACACCGGGGCTATGAGGCCTATCAGACATAGCTCATACCCCTGGGTATTCTCGGCAGACACCTATACAAAAGCACTGCCCCAAGAATTTTAACTTCCCCACGTCACATCAAAAGTTGTACATGGATCCATCAAAATAAAAGTCAAGCTGACAAAATGAGATATAGGTATAGTCTTCCAAAATAAATTAAATACATTCCCAAAAGAAAGACAATTAATCTCTATACAACCATCTAATCTGGTCATACTACAAAAAGCTATACAACCCGAGTGGTCTCCACACTCCCCGCACAAAACCTCTGGACACATCTTCAGTCAGGTGTGTCCAACTACCTTCCCATCTCCAGGGGACTAACCGGTAGGACGATCCTGGTTCTCATCTGAGGGCAAAACTCAGATTTCCACAATAATTGTAAAGGGTCACCAACCAAAATTAACAAATAACACATAACATTTAAGTTTCAAATGCACAAAATAACCTTTCAATTTAGCATGCACCTTGAAAGGGTTTTCATATGCTAGACATGCATAATCAAAGTTGAAAAATGGAGTTTTTAACAAAAATGCACTGTCGTATTCGAATACAGCATCATTGTATTCGAATACAGTGCTATTTCAGAAGTCAGTAGCAAAAACAGGACATTTGTATTCGACTACAAGCCTCTTGTATTCGACTACAATGTTGTTTCATAAGTCAGTAGCCAAATCAGGACATTTGTATTCGAATACAACCTTCTTGTATTCGAATACATCAGCAGAAAACAGTAGAAAACAGCAAAAACAGCATAAATCAGCTTTTAAAAAGGTTTCGCAATCAAGCAACACTTAAACACAAATTCAAACAATCTCACTTACCAATTAGGGCACAATCGCAACCACAACTAAGCATACATATATAATCACCACATTATATCAAACATGACTCGTGTGCCAAGCACCCTAATGCAATGCGTATATGCCCAAAATGCATGAATTCCGGAATTCCAAACCAAAATCTTCCTCGAAGGGGCGTAAATCATAATTGTACCACTTATCATAGGCCTTGTACTAATTATCAAGGTGCCACCCATCACAGGCCCGCGCGATTTACTAAAGTGTCGTCTATCACAGTCCTTACACTATTTTCTAGAGTGCAATCGCTCACAGATCAGCACAACTAGAGTGCAATCTCTCACAGATCAGGACAACGCGATAATCCCCGCAAGGATAAGATGAACCAACTAATCACATGAAATCATCTTGTGGCCCATCACGGTCATCACCATCACTATGACCCCATCGCGATCACCATGTATTATGAAATGCATGAGCATACTCTGACTTTATCCACAACAATCATTAAGTAAATGCAGATAGTAAAAGATTCCCCATTTTTAATACTCATTTAACACTAATGATTTTCAAATTCCACACAGAGCATACTCAAACATTTATTTTCCACCACACACATCAAATTTATTCCACAATTTACATTAAACTTGATCAATTCAAAATCCACACCAAGTTCAATCATCAATCATCACAAATTTCCATAAAATTCAAACATAAATCATGCCAAACTAATTTTCACAAACCACACCTCAAACCCATCAAATTTCATTTTCCCAACAACACACACAAATGAATGAAATTCTATTTCCACAAAAACACTCATCAATATCTCAGAAATCCAACTCCAAAATTTCACCTATAAAAGCATTAAATTCATTTTCCCCAAATCTACACTTCAAACCAAACACATTTATTTTCCACCCAACCACAAATAAGTCCCTAAATTCAAACTAAAAGTTTGGAAGGAGCCCTTACCTTAACGGTAGCTTTAACGAGCAATTAAGGTATCGCGATAAATTCCGATAAAATCTTTGCTCGCGTCGTCGCTTTTAAAGTTAGTTCACTAGCTCCGTAGTGGGAAGATGAACAACTTTCCCTTCTATCTCTTCGCGAAATAAAGCTTAGATCTAGAAGAAATGTGGAGATTTGTGTTTGACGGTTTTGAAATCACCAACATCGTTTTCCTTCGTTTCGAATCCGAGAAGAAGAATGAAGATGAGAAGTTCTTTCTTTCTCACCCACCAAGCCTTGGGTTCCTTTTTTTGAAGCAAAAGAAAGTAAAAGAAGCCAAAGAAGAAGAAGGGAGAAGAAAGATGGAGAAAAACGCGAGCAACAGGGAGAGGAAGAAAAGGGTTCAGTGTTTCCTTTCTTTTTCCTTTCTTCTATTTTCTTTCTTTTCCTTTTCCTTCTTTTTTTTTCTTTCTCCTCATTTTCTTTTCTTTTCATATATATATATATATATATATATATTAAACCCAACCAACATCTAAATATCTAGATATTTATAAAAATCATCATTTCCACATCACTTCTCAAACCATTTTGATAAAAATATGTACTCTCATCGCAACTCAATTGATAGATAAAATTGTCAGCAACCCGATATATTTTTAACAAAACTGCCCGGTATTAAATCCTTTGTAACATAAATAAATTATTCTTCGACAAAAGATTCACTGTACTTAATCTAATTTATTTATCGACGAATAATTTTAATCAAGGCTCCAAAAAGATATTTTTGGCATAACTCACAAAATACCAATAAAATTAGCTAAAAAGCCTCATATTCCCAACATAAAATACCCTACAATTGCATAATTTAGGATTTAAGAATTTAGGGTCTTACAACAACTAAATGAGTCTGATCGTGACAGTCTATTGTTGAGTCTTAAGGCAAGATTGTTAGACCTTGGAGATATCCAGGTGGGGAATTCCTAGGTGACTTAGAGGTAGCACTCCAAATGTCAAGAGCTACCATGCAACACGCATTTACCTCGACTATCGCATATATGTGTCTTGGGTTGAGTTGATGGGGTCTATGAGGACATGGCCAATTTGAATTGTCCGTTCACTCAGGTGGTGGCATAGTATCAAGTCCCCTAACTTAGTACTTCAGAGTTAGAATGGTATCAAATTGTAAAATAGAGTCTAAGATCATGCATAGCATTGCATTTTCTTGTGATTGTTTTGTTGTGATTAATATGTATCATGTGCAATAATAATTTATCTTACATGATTTGATGTTATAGTGAAACGTGTTGAGTTTCCTTTAGTGATTCTGACTTTATAATGTGATGTTTTTCCTTAAAGAATGTTTATGTAATGATACAATTTATTTATGATTAATTGTGTGTTCTTCTTACTTATATTATACTATCAACATGATTTCAAAACTCACCTCCTTCGTTGTTTGTGTTTGACTGGTTTGGCCTCGCGTTTGTGAAATCGTAGATATTACAGGTTAATGAGCCTTGATGTTCAATTTTGGAGAAATCTCGCTCTAATAGGTGATATAGGGAATAAGAGTTGTATTTTACTTTTACTTATTTAATTAGAAACGAAATTTTGTATCAAAACCTTATAAGTACTAGTAAGTTTTTGGAATAAAATTAAAAAAGATTAGTTAAATCAAGTCTATGGAGATTGTCCTGTTTTATAATAAGAAAAAAATTTAAAGTGTTCCTTTTGATTTTTGAGAAACGTGATATCTTAAAGTAGTTATAAATTTTTTTATTTTCTTGGAAACATAAATGGCAAGACAATTGTGATCGAGAATGCGTTGTATGGTTCAGGGACGAAAAGCAACTTACTAAGCATATGACAGCTGATTTAAAAAGGATTTCAGGTGATTATGAAAAATGATGCACTAGAAATGTATGATGGACAAAAGAAAATGATATTGAAGGTTCCTCTCTCAAAGAACATAACCTTTGTCATTAACATACAAGCTGTAGACATCCAATGTTTGAAGGCAATGAGCTCAGTTGATGAAAACTGGTTATGGCCTTCAAGGTTTGACCACTTGAATTTCAGGAGCTTGCAACAACAAGGAACAAAGAAGATAATTAGTGGCATTCCAATGATTGATGTTCCTGAGAAGGTGTGTGATGCGTGTATGGCAAGAAAACAGTCAAGGAACTTCTTCAAATCACAAGTGCAAGCAAGAGCAAAGGATTGTCTTGAAGTGTTTCATAGGTCCATATGTGAACCATTTGAGGTGCTATCATTAGGAGGTAATAAGTATTTCATAACTTTTGTTGATGAATTCAGTAGAATGTTGTGGATTTATTTGATAAAGACCAAAGATGAAGCATTTGAAATATTCAACAATTTCAAAGCGAAAGTTGAAAAACCAAGTGCAAAAACTGTCAAAATGCTAAGGAAAAATAGAGGTGGTGAGTATACATCACATGAGCTTGAGGAATTTTGTGTTGAAAATGGAATTAAACATGAAGTGATTGCCCCCTACACACCTCAACGTAATGGACTGACTGAAAGAAGAAACAGAACTATCCTAGACACGACTAGAAGTGTGTTAAAGGGAAAAGAATTGTCACACAAGTTCTGGGGTGAGGCTGCATCAACTGCTACTTATATCTTGAATAAGGGTCCAACAAAAAGTTGCTATATGAGATTTGAAGTGGTAGGAGACTAGCAGTAAGGCACTTAAAGACATTTGGTGTTTTATGTTTCAAGCATGTGTCTGTACGGAAAAGAAGAAAGTTGCAGGACAAGAGTGAAGCCATGATCTTGGTTGGGTATTATCCAACTAGTGCATACAAATTGTATGATCCTACTAAAGAAAAGATTCTAGTTAGTAGAGATGTAAAAATAGTTGGGCAAGAAAATTGGGACTGGAAGCAGAAAGCTAGCAGCACTAGCCAGCACTGGGAACAAGAGACTAGCAGCAACAAACAGCCTACACAAATTCATATACAATGCAAAATGATCATCAGGCCAGTGGAGACACAACTAAACAAAGGATAGAATCAAGCAGATCTCATAAGAGCAAGGCAACCACCAACACATTTAAAAGAATTGGAAGTATACAATGACAATGAAATTAACAACAGTGGAGATCTAAATGTTGAAGAAGCTATGAAGAGAATACCTTGGAAGGAAGCAATGGTAGAAGAAGTCAAAGCAATTGAGAAGAATCGGACTTGGTACCTGCTTGAATTACCTCCAAAACAGAAGCATATGTGAGTGAAATGGATCTACAAACTCAAGTTGAATCTAAATGGAAAAATTACTAAATACAAATCTAGATTGGTTGCCAAAGGATTCTTACAAAGGGTAGGCATAGACTATTCTGAAGTGTTTGCTCCAGTGGCCAGGATTGAGATAATCAGACTAGTAATAGCACTGGCTAGTGCTAGAGGCTGGCTGATGTGCTAGCTTGATGTCAAATATGCATTTTTGAATGGATTGCTTAAAGAAAAAGTGTATGTCTCTCAACCACCAGGATTTTTGATCAAGGAAAATGAGGATAAAGTGCTCAGATTGAGAAAAACTTTGTATGGCTTGAAGTAACCCCCGAGAGCTTGGAACAAAAGAAATGACTCATTTCTAATCAGCATTGGCTTCATCAAGTGCCAATAGAATATGGAGTTTATGTGAAACATTACATACTGAATGGAGGGCCAACAATGCTCTTATTATGCCTGTATGTGGACGACCTACTGATAATTGGAAGCAGCGGGAAAGACATTGTAGAATTCAAGGAAATCGTGAAGAGTGAATTTGAAATGTCAAATCTGAACAAACTGACTTGTTTCTTGGGAATGGAATTCACTGAGACAGAAGTAGGGCTGGTGATGCATCAGAGGAAGTATGTTGGAGAAATATTGAGAAGATTTGACATGGCTGGTTGCAACCCTGCTATCACTCCAATTGAAATCAATGCAAAGCTAGGGAAATAAATTAAAGATGAGATGACTGACACTACTCTATTCAAGCAGGTTGTTGGATCCCTAAGGTACTTGTGCAACACAA
>NC_021165.2:53365723-53382081 GCF_000331145.2 Cicer arietinum
GGAAAGAAGTTGAAGAGGAGCTTACTGACACTACTCTATTCAAGCAAGTTGTTGGATCCCTAAGGTACTTGTGCAACATAAGACCTGACCTTTGCTATAGTATAGGTGTCATTAGTAGATTCATGGAGAATCTCAAGCACTCTCACTGGATTGCAGTCAAGAGAATCATGAGATACATTCAAGACACTTCAAAACATAGAATTCTATTTGCAACATAATTAAAGCAAGGTGATGGAGACTTAGTAGGCTATTCAAATTTTGATTGGTGCGGAAATAAGAATGATAGAAGAATCACATCAAGCTATGTATTCAAATTCATGAAATCTTCAATAGTATGGAGCTCAAAGAAGCAGCCAGTCATAACATTGTCATCATACGAAGCTAAATATATTGTTGGCAGCTATGCAGCCTGCCTGCCATTGTGGCTAGAAACTATGATGGAAGAATTGAAGGTTGATGTATGCAGATGAGTGCCATTGATGACTGACAACATCTTAGCCATAAATCTAGCAAAGAATCTTGTATCTCATGGAAGAAGCAAACACATTGAAACAAGGTTTCTTTTCTTAAGAGATCAAGTTGGAAGATGCAAGCTAAAGTTCATATATTGTCAAACTGAAATGCAAGTGGCTGACATTATGGTCAAGGAAATGAGTACAAATAGATTTGAGGAGTTAAGACAAATGCAAGGTGTAGTATCACTTAAATACTTGAATTAAGGAAAAGTGTTAGATAATTTATAATTCAAGTAAGGCATTAGTTGTATGTGATAACTAACTAACTAATCACTCAATTAGTTAGTTAGTTAGTTAGTTAGACGGCAGTTAGAATGAATATGGATAACTCATGTATAAATAGCATATTCAATTCATTCAATATAGAAGCCCTGCAATTCATATGATTCTATTGCTTGCACTTGAAGTAACAACTTTGAAAGCTAACACGTTTCCGATTTTTTGTGAGGCGTAGCACAATCCTTTAAAATATGACCATAACATCCACATTGAGTACAAATGATGTAGAGTCCCTCATACTAGACTTGGTACCATACACCGTTAATTCCAACTCGCCCCACCACTAGTTTTGTGAGGTCTACTTCAACGCACGTGCATGCAAATCTTCCACATGCAGCTTTCAGTGTTTGTAGATCAACTATGGTTCGATTTCCCACCATGGAAGGCAACTCCCACAATATGATTTCATCATAAACAAATGAGATTGGACTTGGAATCCTAATCCAAACCATGGTTTTATCGATCTTTGTAGTTGAAATTTGGTGACCATTGATGAACCACCAATCAATGATCATAGATCATCCATGGCCCTCCACATATGACCTTGTTTTTGTCTTGCTCTTCATCAAACTTGACCATGTAGAGTGCATTCCCAACATCCATCAACACAATTCCTCCCATGAGTTTTCATATATCCAATTTGTTTTCCTAGAAGCTTGACCAATAGTGCATCCTTCCATGGAATGATGAGATCATCTATGTAAGCTTGTTTATCATGGAGTATAGGTAGCAATCGATTACCTTGTACCATTTCAACCTTTGTTGTCTTGTTTGCAATCAAATCAATTTTATCTTTTGTTGCAAATGTATGAACACAAGATCCTATTACATAAAGAGGCCTTGGAAACAATGGTTGCATGATAATGGTGAACGTCATGCTATCGCCATAGTCCTTGTAGAAGAAACCCTAACAGAGCTGAATAACTTTTTTAGCACATGCAAATTATTTTTTTAGTCGGTAACGAAAAAATATGAAATAACTTCTATTATTTTTGTATGTTTTCATAAAAGTTATTTTTTAAAATATAAAATAAAAATCACTTCTATAAAATTTTTAAAACAAATGGACCATTTAACTCTCTTTGTATTTAACTCTCTTTGTATTCGGGTGATATTTATTCGTACTCATTCAAAAAGAATTTGTCCGGATGTATTCATGTGGAGAACATGCGAGACAAAGAGAGTGGATAGCTACATATGAGTTAGGTTGAAAAGAAAACCAATTTTTTTTTTAAATAATAAGTAAATAAACAAGGAAATGAGAAAAGAAGTACCCTTTTAAAAAAATGAACCGATTTATATGAATGTACTTTGAAAATTTTCATCTAGATACATGCTTTGATAAAGGGATAACATCGAAAGGAAAAAAAAAATAGTTTTTCTTTAAATTGAACCGGAGAGAAAAGTAGCGCACTTTTTATTTTAGGTGGATATTTTTCATACCTCACTTTTTTTTACAAATTAGTGTATTGGGTTCAAGAGGTTGGAAGACATAACGAAATTAGTGTTGTCACCGCGAGATCAGACTCATAACATAAAATAAGGGCAACAATTTTAGTTCTAGGCTGTAAAAGTGGTAGCAAATATAAGTTAAATGACTCTTCAAGAGTAACTAATTCTCAAAAAATGACTGAAATCTAGAGCAAAATTTCGAAGAATAGTCAACGATGGACAATAAAGTTGTTTGTGAATTTCACTACCATTAGTTGTTGCTCACTTTCCAGGAATCAAATTCATCAATGCAAGTGCCCAATTTCAAAAGAATTATTAGTATTTACTCTAATTTCATTTTTCCTCACAATTCTTCCCCTTCAACCAAAACAAGTAACGAAATATTATATATTTATTCTCTCTAAACCTCATTACCTCCTACTAAAAACTCCCTTTTGTGGAAGTGGCAAAACATTCTCAATCACTTCAAAAATGGAACCAGACTAAGACAGCTGCAATATTGTAAACCAAAACCCTCCTCTATCCAAAAGAAAGAAGAAAAAAGAAAAAAGAAGCAATTCGAAGCCATAAATACACTACAAAATACTATGGCAAGGTAAAGATATAAGAGATTATCAAAATTACTTTTACAAATACACAATTGCTTCATAAGATATATTCGGTTAACAGAACTACCGTCATTAACTATTTTTTATCTGCGCCACTGGCGGACTCTTGTCCTGTCTTAACAATGCTTAGAAAACCACCATCCTTTGTAGCTACAGCCGCCGCTTTAATCTCATTGCAATGGTTAATGAATTTGCTCACCTCCTGATTTAACCAAAATTCAACACAAATGTATACAAAATCAATATTTAAGATAACTATAGTAATCATAAGTCATAACAGATAAAGATAATACTTAGTAAATAGTTTAATTATATGCTTTTTAAATAAGAACTTATGTGTAAGTCATTTCCGCATTAATGAATGCAGTAAATTGTAATCCTTGTATAAGTTGTTTCTAGAAGCTAGTCTGAGGAGCTTACGCAAATAAGAAGTAAACTTACAGCTAAAGTATAATCAACTCATTTTTAACAGGTTTTCAAAACACTAGTACAAGTGCTTACGAGTTATAACATAAGATAAGCATAAAAGAGTAAAGTTGGGATGGACACTTAATATAAGCTGAATAAACACCTCAAAGGTGCAGAAACACTGCTTTGAACGCCGCACTAGCTGTATAAGCAGCTAGTAAACATGAAAACTGTTTCTAAAGTTATCATAAGAAAGTTATCATAAACAATGCTTTTGTGATCTTCAAAATACTTAAACTCTACTAAAACCCACATAAAATAAAAAATTCATACAAATGACAAAACAAAATTCATGACATCGATCACTTGACTGGTACCTAATTTCCAAATAGAACAGTACAACCGATTCGATGTATCTTTGAGAAAAATAGAAGAATACGAAAAGCAAACCGTAAAAAGAAATAATTATATAAAACCTTATCAACTCGACAAACAAAGGCTGTAATTGGATTGGTTTCTGAAAAACTTAACTATTTTTTATTGGCATTAGCATTTGGCACTGAGTTCGGAGTGCGTATGAAAACATTCTTTTTTACTATAGAAATATTTTATATATAATTTCTCATGATAATCACTCATCGTCTTAGTGATTAATTGATCTGTTTTTCCCTTAATTTTTTACTCAAAATTCCCAACATCAAATACCCGAATCAGAACTGAAAATTGAACTTACACGATCAGCATCCATATCCTTTGTAAAATTGGATGGCTTTACGAATCTCTTCCCTATGAAGAAAAAGAAACAATTTAAACTACGGAGGAAAGTGTCATCGAAAGAAAAAAAAAACAGTGAGAAAAGAAAATACCTTTGCGAATCTGAGGAACTTTGCCATGACGGTTGGCTGGAATTGATTTCTTCTTAGTTTGCCCCTTGAAAAGTTTCGATTTCTGTGTCATATTTCACTGTTCGAATTGAAAAAATATATTAGGGTTAGAGTTTTAAATGGAATGCAACTTCTGATATAATTAAAAGAGATGTAGCTGCCAGCGGTCCCATATTGGGCTTTCATCGCGGATCACTCATGGCCCATCATCATGGATCACTCATGGCCCATGACATAATCATAATATTTTGGAAGCTTCTTTTAACCACTTTCTGTACATTTTTTTTATGTGACTTCTTCTCTACGGTCCCACATTCTTAAAAATCTTTAATATGTATTTGAATTTAAGGGTGTACGTGCGAGTAGATCCGCCGATCCGATCATCCAATTTAACTCAATCCGATTTTTACTCATATCTAATAAATTCGATCTGACCCAACCCATTGAAACTCGTCAAGTGATGGATTTAATAAATTTGAATCCATCGACTTTATAAAACCGACTCGATAACTAATTATTTTTTTTTTTTTGATGTCAACAATTTTCATTACTTTTTTTTTCTTTCATTCAAATTTTCAGCCGCCGTCGTAGTTTAACGTTTAATTTGTTTTGGTCTTGTAAAGTCGTATATGGTTACTCCTAAAATTCATACCTAATTTTTAAATATCTCTGCCTATTAAAAAAATAATATAATTGTTGAGTTAAATATTATTTATTTAATTGTTATATTATGTTATTATGCTTATGGTATCTTAATTTACAGAAATTATCCATATTTTTATATTTATATTTTATGTTAAAATTATATTAAAAAAATAAAAATAAAAAATAATTATTAACTATAATAAGGTTGTGAAAATTAAATTATATAAGTCTATACAATAATTGTTGTTTGTGTAATTTGATATATACTAATTGGATTGTGATAAATTTTGATTAAACTTGACATTAAATATGTTAATAGATATGTTAATTAATATAGATATTGTGGTGTATACTTTTGTAATGTTGGGTTCTATAATCGGTGTCTTATATTAGTTGAATTATTTTTATGAGTTGAATTTGATTGTTGGATTATTATCGTCAAAATGTATGTTTGAGTCTAATATGTGAAGGTAACATGTTATTTGTGCATTTTTTCTTGTTATATGAATTATTGTGACCAAATGATATGCAATCATGTAGATTAGTACGTGTAGATCCTCGTTAGATTAATATGTATATATGCACTAAAATTTATTTTATTAATTTTTTTTTAATTATTTAAATTACACTTTTTTTTATTAGACTCAGTATATAAGAGTAGAGTATAGCCTATAAAATCTTTAAGACGACCCTGAACCAAATACATCAATGTTTGTAGACTAAATTATAATCCATATGTCTATTATTAAGAAATCAAAGAGAATAATTTATAAAAAGAATTACAAAAATAAATACTATATTTATAAAATAAAATAAAATTTTCAACCTAAATTCTAACTAATTTTTAATTATTAAAAATGTCAACCAAAATTTGATTTATTAGACTTCTTCAATATATTTTTGTAAATTTACAACTTAAAATTCTTATATACAATATAATATTATACTTTTTATTTATCTATTAAAATTTTAAAAATATGGTCAGTCCAATATTGTAGTTCAAGATCCACTATTAGAAAGGTAATGTACTTGAAGATTGTTGAATTTAGTGTTAGTTTTACCTATGTATTTGAAGCTTGTTAAATTTATGTATGTATTTGAAGATTGTTGAATTTATTTATGTATTCGAAGATTGTTGAATTTATTTTGTTGTGTGAGAAGAGGTTGTTGACTTTGTTAAAGAATTGAATTATGTGATTGAAATTTTATAGTTCTTAGAAGTATTAAATATATTTTCATTCAATTAAATTATTATTGTTGTTACTTATGTTTCTCCCATAAAATAAAAAACAATTACTATTTATATATAACCCGCCAACCCAACCCAACTCAACCCGTTCTTCGTCAGATCAGTTCGAGTTAAATGAAAAAAAAAATATGAATTTAGAACTCAACCCAACCCAAAGATAATCGATTGGTTCGGGTATCAGATTTTGTCAAAACCGGCTCAACTCAACCCGCGTACACCCCTATTTTAATTAGTTAATCTAAAAGTGTAAAATATACATTTGAATTGGTCAATCCAAACGTGTATTCGTAGACTTAGAACATTCGGGTGAGAGAATAAACCATTAAAAGAAAATATTTAAAAAAATATTACACTTGTAAAGAGGCTTCGATAAAAACACATCTACGAGAAAGTATACTTTCAAGAGAGTGAGTTTTTTTGTTTAGAAATATAAGGTTATAAAATTACTTCTTTAATGTTTTAAGAGCTATTTTTGTTGGCCAATAATAAAAAAGTTTACCTATAGAATGTGCATAAATAGTGTAAACCAATTTTTTACCCACACCAGAATTGATAAGTACTATTGATTTTGTCATTTCATCGTACTATTGTAATCGTCATCATAAAACAACTACATAATCAATAAATTATGATGACCGTTGATGTAACACCGTTTACATTTACATATCTATTAAATTCTACTTTTAAACAATAATTAATGATTTTAATGAATGTGTACGTCTATAATCATATTGGGGACTCGAGAAAGTTTTTCCCCAACATAGTACCATTTTAATTTTTTGTTAAAAAAGTACATAATTTGACAAAATGTGTTTATTGAAATTCCTATAATATTAAAGGCACACTAAAATAATAACCAAGAGGAATATCTTTAGTTCCAAAAATCGAGAGGGCAATGGATACAAGAGATATTATTATTCCAAAACTATTGTTAGAAGAAGAAGGAACAAGTTATCTCTCTACAAAATGATTGGGTGATTGAGTGGATGATCGTGATAGTTTTTGGAACATGGATCATGACTTTTACATTAGTTTCTACAAAGAGAATCAACCTAGTCGGAGTCAATCATTTCTTGGTCATTGTCATTTTGGCTCGTCGAATTCGAGACCTATATAACTTACATTGGCAGGTCCATTTCAACATTTCTGATGAGAAGGCAACAAAAGCACAAATCGGTTGGCTAATTTTAGCTTGCAACAGAACTCTCATCACATATTTGTTCTAGAGACTCTCCCTAGTAAGCTTAAGAACCTCATTTTTTATGACATCCCTAAAACTTGCATGCTTAAGAATATTGGAATATTGTTGTAGTTTCTTAGTTTTTCTTTTTTCATTTGAGCATAAGTTTATTCATCTTACATCCACCTTTTATAGTGGCAATACAACAGTGAATTTCTCTACCTATTGTAATAAAAACGAAGAATAAAGAGAGTAGAAAAGAAAATGGTGCCAAGATTTAACCATGGAACAATCTCTCTTTGTAAAAGAAAAAAACACATGAATAAATCAAGAAAAATATCTCTAGGATTTACATTAATACAAGAAAAATCTCTCAATCTCATTAACTAATTATATGTTTGGAAATTGTTCTATCCGCGAAGTCACTGAACATTACTGATAATAAAATTACAAATGACAAGCTTCAATTAAAGCAAATTTATTGATTACCCATCGCAACACCAAACACACTATAAAATGATTTACAAAATCTGTCTCAACTTTCATCAACTAGGATGGAGATATCATTCTACCTTTAAGAGGACTACAAGAACTTATGAACTTGCTTGCTTGGATATTCCAACTCCTCATAAGTCTGACTTTATTCATGAATATAAGATTGTAGATATTAAAAATCTTACATGCCTATTCAAAATACAATAATCAAAGAATGTGCATAAATAAATGGATGACTAAGAATAAACACAAAGCGCACTTGTATCAATACTCCCTTGTTGGAATCAAAACACAACCGACCAACGCGCCTTTGAGGGAGACCACAATCACCATTTTGACAAGCCCTAGGAGCTTCATAGTATCTACTTTAGTCTCACTCTTTATTATGGTGATTAATATGGTGTCAATTGCAGGTTACACTCAAGAATCACAACTCCCCTTTGCAGTTTGTAAGGGTTGAGAAAAGGCACAGAAATATCAGATTGTTCCGACCTTAACTACACTGTATGCCTTTTTTGTTATATTATCCGCTTTGGGTCTTGTGTAAACCCTCACGGTTTAGTCTTTAGTTAAAACAAGTCTCAATGACTTGAGGAGTGAGGATATTGATACACTACTATTAGCCTTGATTCCTTAGCAATGCAGGATTTATTGGTGTACCATAACAGATTAAATTGTGTCAAATATATGACAGGAAGATGTGGCAAGAAGTTTAAGAGTAACATGTTCAGAAATGGAAACATTGCTACCTTCATGCGAATGAAATGCTGGCTGGGATCATATGAAATCTTCATTTCCTGTAACAGGAGACAGTTCCTAAGTAGCAGAAACATTTTGATAGATAAATCACCAGAAGCCATAAAGAACTATTTTTAATAAAAAGTAGATACCCATTTAAGGTGATGAATTACCTGAGATGTACTAGTCACAGCCTGTGAGAAATTGACTACTCTTGCTTCCTTCAAAAATATACACAGTAAGCATTTGCTTTTAATTTTACCAATAATCTCTGCAAGAGCATACACCGTCTTTAAATCTGTGAAATCGCGCTCGATCCCTTACAATAATCTCCCTATTATAAATTTTTGATATAATTTTCATGAAAGCATGACAATCCACACATATTCTAAGGTTCTTTATAACTTGAATTGGTGTTCCATCAACTGTACTAATTAAACCATATGCAACAGCCAACTTCTCACTATGATAATTTAAGACATTTTCCTTGTCCTCGTCACCGATATCGTGCAATACGAGATTAGTTTCAGCTATATATCCATAAGCTTTAATCCTAAACTTGATCTCATCCAGCTTTGCATATATCTCTTTGGAATTCGGATGACTCTGATCGGCATTTATAAACTTGTGCATCTTACAATCGATTTCTGTGTAACTAAATCCCGGTACCTTCCTGACGTCGCTATTTACCATAGCCTCCCTCACCCTCCCTACATCCTTCCACCTCTGTTGTGCTGCATAAACATTCGATAGCAACACGAAATCCCCACAACTGTTGGATCCCATCTCCACCAGCTTCCTTGACGCCGTCTCAGCCATTTCCACATTCCCATAAGTCTTGCTAGCTCCAAGCAAACTTTGCCAAAAAACCACATCAGGTGACACAGGCATGGAGTTTATAATATCATACGCCTCTTTGAGCCTTCCCGCTCGACCCAACAAATCCACCACACTCCCATAATGCTTAACATTAAGTTTCACCCCGGAAACCTTCATCGAATCAAACAATCTAACCCCTTCATCCACCAATCCAGCATGGTTACACGCACACAACGCAGCAAGATAAGAAACCGCATCCGGACATGTTCCATCTAAAAACATTCCATCCAAAAGATCAAGTGCCTTATATCCATCGCCATTCATCGCAAAAGCCATGATCATTGTATTCCAAGTGATAAGACTTTTCCTACAACTCATGCTACTGAAAACCGAATAAGCTTTATCAACAAACCCACATTTAGCATACATATCAATAACCGCGTTACAAACAATCACATTCACATCAAGCTTCTCATCCACAACATACCCATGAACAATTTCTCCCTGTTTTAAAGCACCCAATTGGGAACAAGCCGAGAGTGCGCCAAGAACAGTCACCTCATTAGGCTTCCATCCCTCTTCCTTCATCCTGTTAAACAAATCCAAAGCTTCATTGGGTCGACTCCCTTGCGCCAACCCAGAAATCATAGCATTCCAAGAAGCAATATCTCGTTGCGGCATTTCATCAAACACCTTAGTTGCATCATCAAGATAACCAGTTTTCGCATACACATCCAACAAAGTGGTGACTAACAACACATCAGCATCAAACCCAAAACGCAGAAGCTGAGAATGCAACTGGGTTGCTTCGGAGAAAGCTAAAGCACGCGCGCATCCCTTGAGTGCGAAGGAACACGTCAAAGCATCGATCTTTTGAAGGTAGCGTAGCATGCTGCGATACCATAGAATGGCCTGCGTTGGTTCGGAGCTTTGGGCGAGGCCACGGAGAACGGCGTTGTAGTCGTTTGTAGAGGGGTTTTGGATTTGCCGGAAAAGTTTGCCGGCGAAAGAGAGGTCGCCGGAGGGAGAGATTGAGAAGAGTTCGAGGAGCTTGGTGCGGGAAGGGTGGAATTGGAATTTTCCGGTTGTTATGAGATGGGCTTGAAGTTGTTTCATGTGAATGAGAGAGTTGCATTTCTGCAACAATGAATCTATGTGAATCTGAGAGGCCATTCTGTGATCTTAGCGGGAAAAAAAAAATCATATGTATATGAAATATTTATATATATTATTCTTATGATCATCTGCATTTGACCATTTGGTCATTTGAGGTTTTTTTTTTTTGTCTATATCAATTTAAAATGTCAAATATTTAAATATTAATATTAAATATTTTGAATTAAAATGAAAAGTGTATCATGAATAATAATATTAAATTGTTAATAAATAGTTAATTTTTTTTTTATAACAATGATTAAGATTTAAAATATTTTTGTTGCTCATAATAATAATAATACTCAGATGGAGTATTTGGTTACCTTAAATAAGATTTTTTTTTTTTATCTTTATTATTTTTTAATCTAAATTTAACTATATAAATTCTAAATTTAGATTAACCTCTTCAAGAGTATCGGTCTAACCTCTATAGGAGACTTGCATGGTGATTAGAACAAAAACACATTTAATGACTATTAAAAAATTGATATGGCAAATTAAACAAAGACAAAAATAGAAAAACATAAACTTATGAAAACTAAACTTATATTTAAGTTTTTATTTTTAGATTAGTTTATATTCGATTTGCATTTTTTTACGAAAGCTACTTGGTTTTGTTGTTTGGTGCAACAATACAACATTTCATGTGGTGTAATTACGATGGAATTAAGGTCAATTAACACTTTCAGCCGGAAGAGGAATAGCTTAGTGATTAATTTAAAATCAAGGTTGGTCAAACATATTTGGAAGTTTAAAGGCAATTTTAATATAAAATTTAAAGTGGATTTTTAAAATTTTAACACGATATCATTAAATTAATATAATTAATGTAATGTAATATTTCTTTTTCAATTGATTTAATATTAAAACAATGTTAAATTTATACAAAAATTATATATTTTAATTTAAAAAATATTAAAATCTAACATTTTTTTATTAAATAAATATTTTTTAAGACCTTTTAATAAAGTAAAAGTTTTATTTTTTATAAAAATCTAAATCAATTGTTCTAGTGGCCTTATCTTCGGGCCGAACTTAATTAAAAATAATGGAACATGCAATCAGATAGATTTGGTGCTTTATAAACGAGTTATCTATGCAATACCATAGATTATAAACTAAAGAAACTAATGGAAAAATAATTAATTAAGATTGTCAGATGCACATCTTTGTCATTAACAGATATAATTACAACTTTCTGTAATCAATATTAATTATAATTATTTATCAGTTTTAATATGCTTTTAGTAGTAATAATAAATTTTTATAATTATTATTTTATTTGTCCAAATTGATATTGCTTAATAATCAAAATCAAATGATAAGGTTCTCGCAAATAGAGCTGAAGTAAAACTAAACGGAAGATAAACAAGGTGAAGCAAAGGACATTAGAGAAGAGAAGAGTAAGTATTTTCATTCAATGTAATTTCTGCACAAACGAAACACACATAAGAATAATCAACACTCAAGAAACTCTGCCACAATCATCTAAAAAAATGTGACTACTTTTTCTCATGCTGCAGCTTCCTGCTAGCTATGCTGATAATTGAAGACTCTTGAAGCTTGATGACTACTGCCATTATTAGTCGATGTACAATTACGCTCTCAGGAGCTATAAACAACACGGCATATATATATACAGACATTGTGGAATTCCAATCACAAATCAACACACAACATGCGACCCAATTGAAGAACCATTACGCCTATTCCCTTATCTTCTGGACTCCGACCCATCGAGCATAATCCACCCACCTATTCAAGGTAAGATTCGCGTAACGAATAATGAAGACACAAGATGAAACAAATATATAGTAAATTATATAGACATATAAGTTAAACCGATAATAATCTTACAATAACGAGCCCAAGAAAGTGTTTCCGGTTCTAACAGCAAAGCAAATTGCACTAAGCACAAGCTTGTGTTGGTGAAGCAAAGGGTCTAGAATTCGTTGTTCGATAATTCCAGCAAGAATTTGGTACCTGGTAGAGAACAAACACAATTTTTCCTTTAAATTATGCAGATACATGTCAAGAAGAATTCATTAAACTTGCAGTTATGACTAATGATGCATTATTGAGGGTACAAAACCCGATTAAACTTGAAGCTTTTTTTATACTAAAGTAAATCGCATGTAAAGAAAAAAATCAATGCATGCTAGCTCCCTCGTTCAATATAAAAAAAATCATTTCATTTTATTAATTTTTCCTTCATCTAAAGAATAAAATAAAGTAAAACTACCTTAAGTTGCTAGATACTGCCATGTAAACTCCATAGGCAACACTCGTTGATAATACCGGTACATCCTCAGCCTCGTCAGCAAAAGATTTATCAACAACCTTCCGTGCGTTAATCAATGCATTTGTTACACCGGTACCAATCTGAAAAGGCAAGCAATGCAGTCACCCCATTGATGCATATACTACCAGTCTACAATTATATACCAATTATTACTTGGCGAGATAGATCTCCAAGACAGTGAGTTAAGCTTCAACTTCGCATTTTAGTAAACAGAAAGATATACAACAATGACCATTCCTTTAAAAGGTTGAAAGGTTTACCGATTGTAAAAAGTGTCACTTTAAAAACAATACCAAATCTTTTGTTCTGAAATTCATAATGAGTTCAGACAAAAACAACAGAATAGCTTTGATGAGGGTCTGAATTAAGTCCACTAGAAGAAAGATCTTTAAAGAGACTTAACCAAAAACTAGAAGAAGCTAGTGTATATGTTAGCACGTAAGATGTTAAATACCAATGATGCACCGGTCCCAACTGCAAATAGCTTTGCTCCATTCCTCTGCACAAGAGATGGTCATGTTAAAAATATTGAGTAAATCAGCATTTTGGTTCTCGAAATTATAAGGGTCAAACAATTTAGTCCCTAAATTTTACAAAAAAACAAACTAGCCCCTTAAGTTATAGAACATCAATCAATTTAGTCTTGCCGTCAAAATATCTCTTTAATAAACATCGTCAAAACCAATGAAAGATCTACATATTGTTGGTATATATGTTGATTGATATTTTTCAACTTAAGAGACTAAATTGTTGTTTCACAAATTTGAGAGACTAAATTGACCGACCCTTAAAATTTCAAGTACTAAAATACTCATTTCTTAGAATCTAACACATACCACGATAGCACCTATTCTTTGTAAAAGTGAATACGAAGTTCCAGCCAAAGCAACCTGTAGAGTGTTGACAAAGTTAAACAAACCAAAACAATATCTATCAAAGCAAGAAAAAGTAAAATAAACAAATGCAGATGAAGTTCCCAAGGCATAGCGAAGTGATAGAGCAAAGACATCCGAAGGAGGATCAAGGTTCAAACTCTAGCTACTAACATAATATATTAAAAACTAACATTTCTCTATGAAAACAAAAAAACAAAAGCAGATGAAGAGTTGTTTTGTTTAACCTGAAAAGCATTTTCAGGGCAGCCATAGAAGAATTTGGCAATAAATCCAGCACTAACAGCAAGTGGTGGTCGGAGAGAAACAGTCGGAGCAGGAAGCCACACAAGCATAAAATCTGCTACAATGGCCATTACCTGTTAATTAATTAAATTAAACAATAACAAACATGTGATTATTATAAAAGATAATTTGGATATAACAAACAATTTCTGGAGAAAAAAGGGGAGTTTCAAATAGAGTTAAACAATAGATAAACAAAAAGATATAACATACCACATCAGCACAAACAAAATCAAGCTCTTTCGTAAAGTTTTCTTTGCGCTTCTCCAATTCCGCAGCAGCCTGAAATGCAAACGCAATATTTGTTACAAATGAATGATATGCATGATCGATGCTTCACATAAATAGTCAAATTCATAAAAATACCGAGAATAGAAAATAAATAACTAGGAATTTCCTACTTTGTCACAATAATTAGTTGACTAAGAAAATTCTAAGGATTTGCTAGATAACACAGGTTAATTTGGTCCAGAATATATTGCATTGTATCAAAGACTTCATTTGTTAAAGCCAGAAAGAGGGAGCTAGTATGGAGTGATTTAGGCCAAGTTTTGATTAACTTTGTCACTTATTGGGGCTTTCAATTAAAATAAGTTTATAGTTCATCGCTTAGAAAAACCCTTATAACTTATAAGCAGTCCTTAAGAACTTATAGATCAAGGTTTTAAAAAATGGTCCGTGACCGAGAAAACAGCTGCGACAAAAAGGTAAAGGTCGCGGCTATTACTGTTTTTCTCCGTTTTAAGGATGTGAACTGTGAAGAGAAATCACAGGAAATAAATCCGAGAATCTTGTTTTTTACATCTCATGGATAAAAAACACATTTTCAAAATGTATCTAAACACTACCTTATCTCCTTCTCTAGCTCTTATCTTTTCTCATCTCTCAACCAATATTATATATTATTATTTTATTATATAACAGCATAAATAATTTTATTAAGATTTGGGGAATGTTGTGAATAATTCACACTGCGACGACCGCAATCCGTAACGCAGCATCCATAATAGCTAAAATCGCAAAATCCTTAATGCAACCGCTATTTAAAACCTTGTTGAAGATGTTCGTGAAGGAGTAAAAATGAGAGTGTGAGATGTAGATGCTAACTTTAACATCAACAGGAGTTGTTAGTTAAAAAACTCAGTTAAATGTAAGATTATTTTAATAAAAAAATTAGTTTGCTACACTTAACTATAAGCTAATTTTAACTAACTTTTCCTACTTAATGTAATTATTTTAAAAATATTACTCACTCTTTCAGTAAAAACAAAATCTCTCACTCAACTCAATACAAGTGAAACGTGAAGACCATTTTTAATAAATGTCATCAAGAGAAGTTCAGAAACTATACTTTATTTTTTATATGAATTCCATAAAATTAAATGCACTTAACTAACATTTTTAATATTATTAATATGTGTGTAGATAGTTAGTTTTGTTATATATAAGTTGGGATTTGTCACATATTTAGAGTCTATTTGGATTAGCATATTTGGACTTATCTTCTGACATAAGTAATAGTGAGACTATTTGAGAGAGAGTTTATGAACACAACTTATGGCATGTTCGTAAGTTGTTTTGAGCTAATTTCCATGAGCTCTCCAAAAACAAAAGAAATAATTTATACGTAAGCATTTACACAATAAACACTCATTCTATAAGCGCTTAATTAAGCTTTTTATCCATACAAAAATGTCTTGGAAAATTATTTGTTTGACTTATGTTATGTCAATTTAGAAATAAAAAAAAGTATTGACTATTTTTCTACCGGTACACTTATTTATTATATATCTCTAGTAGCTAGACCCACACTCCTTTAAGTGTGGAGAAGTGGAGAATATTTGATTCGAACTCAAGCCCTACTTATCAATCTCCTTGTTACTCGACCATATTTTTTTTTCTTTCTAGTCAGGATATCTTCATTAGTTTTTAACTCGTTGAAAAGTATATTTAAGACAATAACATTGAAACTTTTACAAGGTATCTCTACAGTTGCAAACAATGACTAATCTATCGAGAAAGCTAGCATGCATTTAAGAATCTACCTCCAATCTTTTCCAATTGTACGGTAAGAGATCCAACATCCATTAAATGATTAATACTATAAATAGTCATAATACCATATTGATACAAAGAATCAAAATCAAAATGCATATGAAAGGAAAATGAACACAATAAATAAAGAGATTAATTTCTTATACACATGCATCATAGTGCCATTTTTTAGTTTAGTTTCTAAAATATCCCCACACAAACTCAAAAAAAGAAAAAATTTGATTTGATTGGATGCATGTTTAAACAAATTTTACACTTCGAGTGTATACAAATTAAATTAATAAATAATTAGATAAATTTAGCAACAATAATATATCTCCAAACCTTTGTAAAGATGCCAACCCCACATTCCATAGCAACCTTAGCTAGGAACAAATCATCAGCAAGCAATCTTTC
>NC_021165.2:53382154-53385787 GCF_000331145.2 Cicer arietinum
TTTCCCTAAACCCTCCAAAATTAAGCAACCACCGAAACACACTCGATTTTTCCAGCTCAAAGAATCTCTTCACAATCGAACCCGGCACTCGTCCCGCCTTAACCGCCTCCGCTAAATCCGCTGGCAAATACTCCAACGGCCTACCGACCTCCGCAAGAGCCAGCAGCGCTTCTTCTCTGTTCCGATCCCTATCCTCCGATTCACCATCACCACCACCATCGCCTCCTCCTCCGCTGCCGCCTCCTCCAGTGCCAATTCCTCCGCCGTTTCCGGATGAAAAAATGGCGGTTTTTATAGGTGTGGAAACGGGAGAACGGGAAGTGAAGAGGTTGGAAGGAGAATGTCGACGGTGAGAAATGAAGGTGAGAGTTGGTAGTGGGAGAGAAGTAGAAGAGTGATGGTTATGAGTGGGGAGAGAGAAAGAAGGTGAGTAGAAGTTGGAGAATGAAGAAGCCATTGTAGAGTGATGATGGAGAGGAAAGGTAGTTGACGATTGTCTGTGTGAGAGTGTATATTGACTGTTGAAGAAGATTGTTATTGACAGACGCCACAAAAATCGGACTCACTTTGGACATGTGGGTGTGGCCTATACATCATGTCCTTCCCTCATTTTTAATTTAATAACTGCTAAAGACATGTCTAACCAGTTTTAAATAGTTGATTAAGTCAAATAACTACGTAAATGTATGGTTAATAACTTATAATTATAATTGATATAATCAAAGTATAACCCTATAACGTTGAAATATATGCAATTAAATTATTATATAATAAAGATAAATGTTAAGTTAAGTTTAAAAGGAAAGTGGATTAATAAAATAAATATATATATATATATATATATATATATATATATATATATATATATATTTGAAATCGCGATTGTTAATAAATTTATAAATTTACGGTACTACGAAAGATTTTATATATGTCACATATATAAGTGATTTTATATTTATTTTAAAAACACAAATCAAATTGTTGTAAATTTAAAATAAATTTGATTTTTTGATAAGAAGTCATTGTGATTATAAAATTATCATTGTGCAATTTTTATTTTTGTGGTCATATTTCATTCATCGTTACACACTTTTGTCTCTACATAAATTAAGAGTTTCAAAATTATATGGCTTGCATACTCAAAACATTCATGTGTAAAATCTTAAAAATGAATAACAAAAATAATTTTTTCCTTCTCTTTGTTATGAGATGTAAATGAGAAAAATGAGTAAAATACATTAATAATACTTAATTGATTATGATATGATTGTTGTGCATTCGGATAGAGTAACGTCAAAGAACATTATATGCCTAATTTGGTATCGGTCTCTAGATGGAGTGCGTAGCACCACTTGAACAAAATTACTAAATTTATTAATTATGACAAACAATTGTCTCGTATATATTTTTTTTTATAGTTAGCGTATTATAAATGTTCTCATTTTTATGTAGATATTAAAAAAAAACACTACTTTTAAGTTATTCTTTAACGACAAACATTTTTCTAGTATATAGTTTTAATATCAAATATTTTTCCTTTGTATCGTGGTTTTATATATCTTTTAATGATAAATATTTGTCCTATATTATGTTATGTATTAATGACAAATATTTATCATTACTTTTTTTAATAAATTGATCGACGACAAATATATGTATGTGTTTTTATGTACCGGTGCCTAATATTGGTCATGTAATTTGTTTATATTTATCAATTACAAATATTTTTTAGTGTTTTTTTATATTAGTGACAAATATTTGTCACATGTATTTTTTATCTCTCAATGCCAATTATTTATTTTGTGGATATTTTTAATATTTATCATTGACAAATATATGTCATTTATTTTTTATATTTCACCGATGACAATTTTTTGTCCCGTGTTTTTTTTGTATTTAGCTGTAATAAATATTTTGCACGTGTTCTTTTTATGTATCAGTAATATATATTTATCTCATGATTTTTTTTATATTTATCAGTGATAAATATTTGTCCTCTATTTTTTATATTTTTCAGTAATAAATATATATCACATGTTTTTATATATTTATTCGTGAAAGCATTTGTCTCTTGTTGTTTTTATGTATCAATATTAAATATTAGTCTTGTGTTTTTTATATTTATTAATTATAAATATTTATCTCATGTTTTTATATTTACGAGCGATAAATGTTTATCCCGTGATTGTTTTTTCATTTATCAATGACAATTATGTGTCACATATTTTTAATTTATCAATGACAAATATATATCGCATTTTTTTATATTCATCAGTGATAAATATGTATCCCTTATTTTTTTTGTATATTTATCAGTGATAAATATTTATCTCAAGTTTTTTTTTATATATACATTTGTGACAAATATTTGTCTCGTTTTATTTTTATGTATCAATGACAAATTTTTGTCCTATGTTTTTTATATTTATCGGTTATAAATATTTTTCCCACTTATTTTTTTTTTTTTTATATTTTTATCTTGTGATTTCTTAAAAAAATTATCAATAAAAAATATGTGCTTCATATTTTTTTTATGTATCAATGATGAACATCTGTCTAGTGTTTAGTGTCTTAACTTTTTATGTATCAATAACTTATATTTGTCCCGTGTTTTTATTTATTTATATTTATCAATGAAAAATATGTCTCCGTATTTTTTTAAGTATCAATGAAAAATAATTGTCTCGTTTTTTTATCTTTCCCAAGTATTTTTTTTTATGTATCATTGAAAAAAAAAATTTATAATCTATACATTATAATAAAGCAAACATGATAAATTGGCAAGTTTGACACGTGTCAACAAACTAGAGTGTTAAGAAAATATAAGTTTCTATTAATAGAAATAATACGTGTTTATTCTTGAGAAGTTAATGGCCAATTAAAAAATAAGAAAAATAAATTAAAAATAAAATATAATGCACGACCTGACATTTCACGGTTGAGAATTGAGTGGCCAATTGAAAGGTAATCTATACAATATAATATCTCTTTTTTTAGAATAAAATTAAACTTATGTTACACGACTTTGTACATGCGTCAGTTGAAAAGTTAGTGGCCAATTAAAAAATAAGAAAAATAAATTAAAAATAAAAGATTTTTTTAAGACAAAAATAAAACTTCTATTACATGAGAAATGCAGAAGTGAATGACCAATTAAAAATAAAATATAATGCACGACCTGACATTTCACGGTTGAGAATTGAGTGGCCAATTGAAAGGTAATCTATACAATATAATATCTCTTTTTTTAGAATAAAATTAAACTTATGTTACACGACTTTGTACATGCGTCAGTTGAAAAGTTAGTGGCCAATTAAAAAAATAAAAGAATAAAAATAAAAAGAATAGATTAAAAATACACTACACCAAAAAGAAGAATAACAGCAAAATACAGTCACTAACACCACGACTTACAGTTTTTGTAATTGTTTTTTAAACATTACTTTAGCAACCACCCGCTTCAAATTAATTTAATTAAAAAAATTATTTTATTTTACGAATTCTTTTAATACTCCTTTAACCGTGTATCTTTGGTACTCTCTCATTTCTTGCGTCTCCCTTATAAATATCATTCATATTATCTATGTATACACAATACTTTTAAGCTTTCTTTATCAAAGCTTTCTTATTCAT
>NC_021165.2:53386344-53421124 GCF_000331145.2 Cicer arietinum
TTTTTATGTGTATTGTAATTTTTTGTTTGTAACGGGAAAATTATTTTTCTTTAGTATTTTGTGAGTAGTACTAAAATGAAAGATATTTTGCCCACTTATACAGCAAAGGCTGAATAATAAAAATAAAAATTCATTATTAAGTTACTTACTCATCTTTACATTTACTTATTTTATATATGTCCATGTCCATTATTTTAAAAATTCTTATTTCATCTAATCTAATTATTTAATATTTTTTAATAATTATTGTTTTTATTTGTTTAAAATTAAAAGTATTGTTTTGTAATAAGTTTTTTGAAAAGAAATAAGATTCTTTGTAGAATTCAAAAATAAGGCATGGTGTTGGAGTCATACTTTTCATCAATAACATTGAGCGTATAAGAAAGTAGTTTTTAAGTTAAGTTATAATTAGATTTTTTTTTAATTTTTTAATTTAAATTATTTTTTTTAAGTCAACTTATTTTTTTAATATCAATAAAATAAAATTTATAAAATTTGATATATATATATATATATATAAACTAATATAATAATTTATTTATTAAAATCATTGTATCCGTGCGACACACGGGTTACGAATTAGTTTTTTATATATTAATGATAAAACTCACTTTATAATATTTTGATATTAACTTTTGTTTTTATAATTTTAACACGAAAGTTCATGTTTTGTTTTTTAGGAATAAAAAATAAAATGATAGAAAGATGATGCAAAATGAAAGTTAATGAGATTAAAAATTTGAAATGGAGAAATGCAAAGGAAAAAGGAGGGAAAAAGGGAGATAAACAGATAATACAATCATTAATCGATAGTGTGATGGATAAATAATTATGTCAAAGTGGTTAATAAACAATATGATAAATAAAGAGATGTCTTAGACTATTATGTCATTGATTTTGAATAGGTGTCAATAAATGTAATAAGTGTAGTGAATAAATTTCATAGTATTTGTTTTTCTATATATATATTTGATTTATAAATGCTTTTTAATTGTGTTATTCTTCCTCCGTCTCACAAGTGTTATTTAATATTTTTACACACACATTAGAAAATATAATAATTAAAAGAAAAAAATAAGTCATTTTATCAAACTACTATTTTGGAGTTAAATATAAGCAAAAAAGATAACTGAAAATTTGATGTATTTGGTCTTAATTTTAACCATATACATCAATTTGTTAACTATCATTTTTGCTTATATTTCATTTCAGATGGAATACCTAACTTGATTTTGATGAGTTTTTCACTATTATTAATGCAAAGTATAATAATGTTTGGAAGTTGTGTATGTAGTATTCATCGGAGAATAGTATAAAAAAATAATATTAAAATTACAATGAAAATTGTCAATGACATTCATTTTAATAATTTTTTTTTGCTAAAGTAACACACATTGTGATACTCGGGGAATATTTTTTTAAGGAAAAAGATATTTGGACAACACAATTGATACCGGACACACTATTTATATACAACTTTCTATTATTTAACAATATTTTTTCTCTCTTCAGCTGCATTTCAGTTTCTACAAACACTCATTTGTTTGTATTTTATATGGTGTCGTATACGGTGTCTCAAATTTGATGCGCAAATAACACAAATTTTTTTAATGCTTTCTTCATATGGACTAATTAGGAGATCGTGTTACCACATTTGGACCGCTATCAATTATGAAATTTGTGTCTCGAACTCATTTAGATCTAACACATGACAAATTGACTCTTGAAATTGAAACTCTAATTCCTCTTTAATTGTTTTCTTTGCTACAATTCTATTTTCTTGGTTCTTGTAACACCCACCTAAATTAAGTATCAAGTTTGTATATTCTTACATTATACAATATCAACTTTGTACGACTATTATAAAGTGACTCAAGTAGATAACATAGAACCACAATTTATTTATATAGGGTTCAACACTATTTAAAAAAAAAGTTAGATAAGTTTTAATTCCAACTCATAAATAAAAGTGGTTAACCCTTAGTTAAAAATTGTTTAATCACTTGAATAATTTGGTTAATTCTTCATTAAAAATTAGTTAATCTCTTGACAAGTTTGGTTAATTTGGCAAAATCCTGATAAATTGAGAAAATTCGATCACTTTATTAGTACAAAAACATAAGTGTGCAACATTTATGTTTCTTATGTTAGAATCGAGTTGGTTTGAAAAATAATAATTCTTATTTTTGATTTTTGATGATAACAAAATATATAAGAGAGCAAATTATTTTATGATGTGTAGATCCTCTAGCAACCCGTGGAAAGTATAGTATGGTCACAAGTGATGAGTTTGCTCTAAGCTGAAGACAATATTCAATTTTATTCTCTGACTCTGACGTGTCACAACTTTTGTTTACGGGCCTCTATTGAACAAGTTTTGGGTCATCTGAAGCATCATTCTTTTGATACAATGTTTCATTTGATGCATCAAGTTTTAGGTTGTCTTAAACATCATTCTTTTGATACAATGTTTCCTTTGATGCCCCAATGCTTTGGTTCCATCTTCATTGTAAATACTGAGTACTGGATGAATCATTTGGAATCTCACATTCATCTTGAACGAGAAAGTCAACCCTTTCAGAAAATGACAACAATGGTTAAAATTTGAATTTCATAGCAGATGTGCATGTAAGTATTAGGTCGTACAAGTTATGCTCAATGTGTTTCATGTCGTACGAACAACAGTCACCGGATGTCAAATCACAACAACTGTTATTTTAAAGACTATAAATTATGTTTTTCTTAATTGCAACGGGTATCAAACTACATTGAAAAAATCATTGAACCATTTTGCTGCAAAAGTCCATGAGCAAGAAATCATAAATAGTTGAGTGAACTTTGAATTCCAAATACTTTCCTCAGAAATCTATTCACCTGTAATCTAAACATAAACTTCTTATTATCTTTAGAAAAAATTTATTTCACTAAACCTTGACTTTGTAATTTGACCCAGTAGTGACAGTTGTTCTCAAGAGTTTGACTGTGTTAAGCTTGAAACTTGAGAAAATTGTTTCTAACAGATTGACTATACTAAGTTAGAAAGTTGAAAATTTAGATTCAAGAGCTTGACTGTACTAAATATAAATCTAGAAGCTTGAGAATATTAGAGTATAGTCATTGGGACAAAAGTATACTCTAACAAGTTACAATCAAGATTTATTTTTAACAAACGTTATATCATTAAAAGAATATAGTAAATGTGAGAAGAAGGAAAAGAGAAAAGATATCTTTAGAGCTTTGTGTCTAAATCATGAAGAAAATAATCAAGTCAACAAATCTAAAGCAATTGTTCTGGTGAAACAATATAAATTGTTTCAAATGGAAGAAGATGAAACCATTTTGAAAATGTTCTCAAGATTTTCAATAATGGTTTTTGGGCAAGAGTTCTTAACAAAAATTTATACCATTGTTTGGCATGTAAAGAATATTTTAAGAAGTTTATCAACCAAATAGAGACCCAAAGTCATAGTTATTGAAGAAGCAAATGATCTCAACAATTTACCTCATAGAGAACTTATGAGTTCTCTTTGAGCTCACGAGATAAAGCTTAATGAATATAAAATTCGAAAGAAATCAAAGTTAATTGCTCTAAAGTATAAACTCAAGAAGTCAACATCAAGAGCTCTTCAAGTAGAAGTTGGATGAACGACGAAGAGTCTGATGATCATAACGAAAATTCAAATGATGATGGGTTGTCGTTTCCTTCAAGAAGAATACAATTTCGTCCCACAAAGAACTTCAAATCATTTAGAGAGAAAACAAATTATAAGAAGAAGCTTATATGCTATGAACGCACAGAGCATGGACACTTCAAGTCTGAACATCCATAACTTGAAAAAGTAAACCCAGAAGAAACAATTTCAAGGGAAAGAAGAAAAATTTCAAGGCAACATGAGGCGAATTAGATGAATCTCCAGATGAGGATGAAGAATTGAAAAACATGGATCTTATGGAATCACTTACTCCAATAGTGATGAAGAGAATATGATTTAAGGTACTATAAAACAACACACAAGAAATTATGTATTTGAATTTTGTTGACCATTTTAAACTCTTAAACAATTAGTTCTTTATCAAAAGTTTATCTTCATTTTAAGATGCACTAGATAAGACAAAGGTTGAGGATAAGACATAAAGAATTAAAACATAAAATAAAGAAATAATGGAAAAAGAAGAATACACAAGTAGTTTTATACTTGTTTGCAATAATTATTGCTACATTTAATCGCTCCTTTAAAGCGAGATTTCACCTTATTCACTTGAAGGACTTAATCCCCTATAATTGAACTAGCTATGAAAAAAGTAGATTAACCACATTTCTAGGTGTTTAGTATTCTTTATCAAAGTCTCATTAGGCTTTGTATATTATAATGCCTTAGTAGGCAACAAAAGTTAACTCTTTTATATTAGTGAACAACTGGTCAACTTCCTCTTGAGTTGAGTGTTTTTAGAATTGCCTCTCTAGACTACATGAGTACTCTTTACTCAGCCACTCCAGACTACAAGTAGTATTCTAATATTCTCTTCAAACTACAAACTAGACAACTTTTAGTGTTTTCAATAGTTAAGGAAAATCGTAGGTTAAGCAACTGAAAGTTTAACCCCTCTCTCCAAACTAAAAGTATTGTTCTAATCCCATCTTTAAGCTATTCACTTGACAACTTTGAGTCTTCTTAACAATTTTGCAAATTGTGTTGTTGAGGAAATGGGTGCTTAACAATTTCTCCAGCCTACCCTTTAAACAAAGGTTGTTAGCTGCTACTAGACAAGAATAGAAATGTTTGAGTATGTATCACACATTAACACAAAGTCATTTTAAGATGTTAACTCTCATAGTGAGGATATTACAATATCAATCCTTTATAAATCTAAGAAAAAATAACTCATTTAAGAACTCATTTTGATTGAGTATAATTGGTTGATTTACAACAAGTTTTAAGGACTCTGAACAAAGAGGATATTTCTATTTCATTCAATTTGTCTTTTGATTTTCCTTTATTTTCCATGGATGCTCAACCGAACTATCTCATAAACACTACAAGAATAAGTTGAATTAGCTAGAGACATTCCTAGGGCTTTGCTATGGCTTTTTAGTCTTCACTGAGTAAGTTAAATTTCTTCTTAGTTTTATTTTAAATTTTTACTAGAAAACTATATAATATTTATTGTGCATTTTTATGAGTATATAATATTTGTTGATTTTTATTTTAATGAAAAAATTTAAAACATGTAAGTATATTTATTGTTTTTTTTAAATGAGTTAATTTTTATATTTGAAAATATTTATATTTTATTTTATTATTTAATATATGTATATTTTTTATATATAAGTTATTTAATATGAATTTTTATTTGTATTTTAGGAATGAATATGTTAGTTTATAATAATATTAATATAAAATTAAAAATTACAATCAAGTATCGTGAGTAACCTTTAGTTTTCCATTTAAAGCTTAATATATATTATTGAGTAAGCAAATTCTTTTTTTTTTTTAGTTGTGCTCGTATATTATATTAAATTTTATAATATCCAAGTTTGACGGTTTAAGAATAAAAATAAATAAAGTTCGAATATTGAGTATTTATAAAATTTAGTTACATTCATTTTTCTTTATTCTCTAAGTGCATATTTTTCTTTATTCTACAAAATGATTACGAGAATTTCTCAAAATGATAAGTACACAAATTGAACAAAATGATAAGTACACAAATTGAACTTCTGGACGTTTGTAGGACGTTTGTGGTATCAGATTTGGTAAGGGGATAAGTTAAATAAATTTTGTTATAAATATTTAAAAATTTGTAAGTTTAATTTGAAGAATAATGGTTTATGGGTAGTAAGTCTCGTGTTTAAGCTGACGTACAGACGTTTTAGGGCAGTGAATCCTTTGAAAGTTTCTTCAAATTAAAAAGATTTTTTTTTTTTAAAATATGGATAACTTATTTTGTAGAACTTCTTCTTTTTCCACTCCTTCTACCCAAAACTTCTCAAGAAAAAAGGAACCTATCAATAGTGAAGAAATTACTATTGAAGACTTTCAAAAATCTATAAATAATTGGCAAATTCCAAAAATAAAAAAGATCAGGTCTATGAATCTAGTCTTTTCAAAAACCTATTAAAAACTGATTACATAATCAAAACAGAAGAACATGATGTTCTTCTTTCTAACCCCTTTGAAACAATAGATCTTCTTTCTCCAAAAACGCTCCAAAAACACATTAACAGGAACTATAATTTCATACATATAAGTCTTTTCCAAGTCGGTATCAAACCTTTAACAAGAGAATGACTAAACACTTCGATTCTGTGTGTCTTACGAGATGTAAGGTTCTTGAACTTTCAAGATTCAATAATAAGTACAATTGAATCTAGTTGATGTCAAGGACCAATTTGGTTTGAATGTTATCCAAATTTTTCTTTATTCTTTAAAGGACCCAAACATCTTAAAATCTCTTATGTTACAAATCAAAACTCATAATTACAAAATGATAACATGATCTATTCTTGTAGCTATTATTTACAGAGTTCATTACAAAGCAATGTTTTCAGCCTTTATGGCAACAAAAAATATTGAAAACAAAAAAGGTGAAATCCTATTTTTACAAACTAATTTAACAAAGGCAAACACTGTCATTCCAAAAACCATCATTTGGAAAGATATTGATCTTCCAGAAGAATGGATTCTGGAAGGAGCTGTTAGACCACAGTCCCTTGAGCAGTCAAAACCAAACAATAATTTAAAGGAAGTTATACAATACAATGACGGTAGAGTAAAACTAAGTTTTTCAAGAACTTCTAGTGCCAGATATTCTGATGTTGGTTCATCCAGACCCCCTTCAGTCATACAATTACCTCTTCAGTCATACAATTACCTCAAAAAATTGAAAACCCTACAAAACCACGTTTTTCATGTTCTAGCATACTAAGTGCTTCTTTTCAAAACGTTGATTACTCCACAAATCTACACTGCACCTCAAAACACTAATGAGGAACAACCAAACATTTCTCCACCAACTTTGCCATCCTTTTCTGCTATAATTGAAAATGTTGTTAATGAATTAAATGTCATAGAGAAGGCATTTGAAGTTGATAAAACTATTCTCCATAATGATTTTTATGCTTCCAAAAATACAGATAAAAGAACATGGTTCTTCAAAAACTTTCTAAAACAAAGAAAAGAAATTCAGAATGAATTTTATACATTCATTTTACAAAATAAAACTCATATTTTATTTTTTGAATGGTTTGAAGTTTATGCAACACAAAACCAAATTTCTTACCCTTTCAAACAAAACCAAAGTTCTGTTAATCCCATACCAACCAGAAATAAAACTGCATAATGGGATTTGGTAACTGGATTAAAAATATAGTCTGAACACCCACCTTTAAGACAAATTATAATAACACACCTAGAAAAGCCAGTAGAAGCTGCACCTTTCAATATCTCAAGTGATAGTTCGGAAAAAGATATTCAAAATATCCTTCAACAAAATAATTTTACAAATGTCCATCTTAGTACAATTGCAAAACAATTAACTAAGATAGAGGAACATCAACAGAATTTCACTGTCTCTCCGATTGAGACAACTGATTCAAAACTAAAAAAACCCAGTTTTTAAACCATTTCAAATCTCCAAAACAAGCCAAAAACTATTTATAGAAGGTAGATCAGAATTTACTCAAGCCTTACATGACCAACTTAGTAGGATAGAACATTCTTCTACCTCTACAACTTTGGTAGCTAAGGATACCTTTGAAAAAATAGTAACGACTTTAGACCATGTTTCTGAAGCCGAACAAGAACAACAAAATCTATGCAAGCTCCAATTGCAGAAGGGTCAACCTTTGACCATGGTTACAGCACCAGGCCTAGGAATTGAGAACAGACCTAATGTCCTTTCTCAATCAAAATTCAATGCCAGTACTGTTTATGAATGGAACATAGATGGTATGTCTGAATACAACATCCTAGGTCTCCTTCAACAAATGACAATGGCATCAAATGCCTACAAAACCCAAGCCAATACACCTGACAAAGCCATAGCTGAACTCCTAATAGCAGGATTCTTAGGCCAGCTCAAAGGATGGTGGGACTACCATCTTACACCACCCCAACACTTAGAAATATTAAATGCAATCCAAACCACAGAGGAAGGAATTCCCATCCTCGACGAAATAGGGAACCTAATACCTGATGCAGTTGCAACATTGATTCACACAATCAGCCTGCACTTCATACGTGATCCATCTCACTTAAAGGATAAGAATGTTGAACTCCTTTCAAACCTTAGATGTAAAAAACTATCTGAATTTCAATATTACAAAAACACTTTCCTAACTAGGTTTATGCTCAAGGAAGACTTAAACCAACCTTTTTGGAAGGAAAAATTCCTTGGAGGACTCCCAACCCTTTTAGGAGAAAAGGTTAGAAACAAAATTAAAGAAGTCTATGGAACAAACCAAATCCATTATAATCATCTGACTTATGCGGAATTGGTAAGCTTCACACAAAAGAAAGGTTTGAAAATCTGCCAAGATTTAAAACTCCAAAAACATCTAAAATGGGAAATGAAAAGAACTAGACAAGAACTAGGATCTTTTTGCAAACAATTCAAAATACCCACGACAAATGTTTCTAAAGATTGCGGAGGATCTTGTTCAAAACCTTTTAGAAAACCTCTCAAAAAATCTTTCTCTAGACCTCACAAACATGATTTCTATAAAAAATATAAACCCCAAAATACTTACAATAAAAGAAAACCTAATTTTTATAAGAAAAAACCCTTGCAAAAGAAGTTCGAACCTCAAACTTCAAAATAAATAACTTGTTATAAGTGTGGCCAAACAAGACACATCTCAAGATATTGCAACATAAATAAAAAACTCCATGAATAAAAAATTGATGAACAAATAATTCAAAAAATAGAGGCAATACAGTTTGATTAGCTAGGAACTTCCGATTCTCTTAGCGACTCAGAAGCTAGTACAAAATCAATTAATGTTTTAACAAAGGATCAATAACTAATTCTTGATATTATAAAGCAGGTTGAAGATAAAAAACTTCAAAAGGAAATAATAGGAAAACTGTTAAGTAATTTTGAATCAAAACAAGGTCAACCTTCCACATCCTCATCAAAATTGCTTCCTAAAACCACTTATGACTTAACAAATATCTTAGAAAAAAGAACAAAATCACAAACCCATGTCACAGTTCAATATCTGGAAGAAGAGATTAAAATTGTGAAATACGAGTTAAAAACTCTTAAACAAAAACAAGAAATTGATTCAAATATTCTTCAAAATCTTCTCTCCCAAGTACAAAATCAAACCTCTTCTGGCCCAGAACATGAAGGAGAAGAAGAAGAAAATGAAGAATATTCAAAGAAAATTGAAAATTTAGAAGAAATCCCTGAAGATTTCTTGTTTGTTTTAAGAACAATAACCACAAGAAAATATTTAACCAAATTAGTTTAGTTTTTTTTTCTGAAGATTTCAAATTTGAAACAATTTCACTTTTTGATATTGGAGCAGACTTAAATTGCTTGAAAAGTAGCATTGTACCAAACAGATTTCTACAAAAATCAAATGAAAAACTTGTTGCAGCTAACAATTCTAACATGATTATAAAAAGTAAAACTAAAGCTTCCATTAAAAATGGTAACGATTCAATCAAAACCCCTTTTATTTTATTAGAAAATATTACTCATAGTGTCATTTTAGGGACTCATTTCATTAACATGATAACTCCCTACTCAGTCAATTATGATAATATTTCTTGCAAAACAAAAGAAGGCAAAATTGTTTTCCCTTTTATTGAAAAATCAAGAACAAAAAATTTAAATATTTTAAAAGCTTGTTCTGTTTACAAAACTGAATTAAATTTTTTAATTCAAGGAAAAGAAAAACATCTATATTTCCTGAAACAAGATGTTTCTTTTCTCAGAACTGAACAACAATTACAAAATAGTTTCATAAAACAAAAAATTTCATAACTTCAAAAAAGAATTGAAAATGAAATTTGTTTAGACATGCCAAATGCTTTTTGGGATAGAAAACAACATATGGTAGATCTACCATACGAAATTGACTTTTCTGATAAACAAATCCCAACAAAAGCCAGACCTATTCAAATGAATTATGAACTAGAATCACATTGCAAAGCAGAAATCCAAGACCTAGAACAAAAGAGTCTTATAACAAAATCTAGATCCCCTAGAGTTGTGCAACCTTCTATGTGAATAAAAATTCTGAAATAGAAAGAGGTACACCCAGGTTAGTAATAAACTACAAACCTTTAAACAAAGCTTTAAAATGGATTTGTTACCCGATTCCAAACAAAAAAGATCTTTTACAAAAAATGCATTCCTCATCTATATTTTCAAAATTCGACATGAAATCGGGATTTTGGCAAATACAAATTGATCCTAAAGACCGATATAAAACAGCATTCATTGTCCCTTTTGGCCGATATGAATGGAATATGATGCCCTTTAGATTAAAAAATGCTCCTTTTGAATTTCAAAGAATTATGAATGAAATTTTAAATTCATTTTCAAAATTTTGCATTGTCTATATTGACGATGTTCTAATTTTTTCAGAAACCATTGAACAACATTTCAAACACCTTAGAACATTTCTAATGACCACTAAGAAAAATGGAATGGCTGTTTCAAAATCCAAAGTTTCACTTTTTCAAACAAAATCCGCTTTCTAGGACATTATATCTCTCAGGGTACTATCACCCCTATTGAAAGGTCCTTAAATTTTGCGGATAAAATTCTTGACAAAACACAATTACAAAGATTTTTAGGAAGTTTGAACTATGTACTAGATTTTTGTCCTAGCATTAATAGGATAGCAAAACCTCTCCATGATAGGTTGAAGAAAAAACCTGTCCCATGGTCAGAAAAGCATCCCAAAATAGTTCAAATAATAAAAAAACAGGTTAAGGAAATACCTTGTTTGCATTTAGCTGATCCATCAGCCCAAAAAATTGTTGAGACAGATGCTTAAGACATAGGATATGGGGGTATCCTTAAACAAAAAACAAATAACAAAGAATGCATTGTACAGTTTACATCTGCACACTAGAATGATTGTCAAAAGAATTACTCTACAATTAAAAAAGAAATTCTTTCAATTGTTATGTGCATTACAAAATTACAAAGCGATTTACTCAACCAAAAAATTTTACTTCGAATTGATTGTAAATCGGCAAAAGAAGTTTTTCAAAAAGATTTTCAAAACATTGCATCAAAACAAATTTTTGCCAGATGGCAAACAATCCTTAGTATTTTTTTATTTTGAAATTGAATTTATTAAAGGAGATCAAAACTCAATTCCAGATTTTCTAACCAGAGAATTTCTCCAAACATCCAGAATTTCTCGTAATCATTTTGTGTACTTAGAAATCAAAGCGAAATACTGTCTAAATTTTGTCAAAAGTATATATAACGAGAAAATAATAAATTATTAATATTCAATTATTGATTTTTTGTATTCTTGAATGAGATAGAAACTTAAAAAAAAATGTATGTGAAAGAGGGTCAATTTGATGATCACGTCTAATTTATATATATAACCAGAAAATGAATTGGAATTGAGTTTAATATAGAAACTATCCTGAAAGAAGGGTACCAAACGATCATTTATAATTTGGATTGTAGAACTTTTAAAAATCGCAAGCCGCCAAACTATTGTTAAGGAGGAAGGTCGTATTAGATGTCCGTGTAAGAAATGTTATTGTACAAGTATTAAAAATAAAAGTGTAATAAAGAGTCATTTGTATGATGTTGGATTTTTGCCTAATTATTCAATTGGGACTAATCATAGTGAAACGAGTCCTCGAACTATCAATGTTCAAAATAATCCAACAGTTGCTTAAACTATTAGTAGTTGTCGATCAGTTGCTTCATCTAGTAGTATTGGTCCATTAGTTGAGACTCATCAAGAGTACTTTGATCATCGACAAAATATGATCATTGACACTCTAGGAGTAAATGTGTCATTCTCTAAACAACATTATGATGTCAACGCATATGAACTTCCAAATGAAGAAGCCCAAAGATTTTACAGCCTTTTGACATAGAAAAATAAACCTTTATTTGGTGGATCTCCTAACCCCAAGTTATCCATGTGTATTAATTTTTAGGGTTAAAGTCTCAATGTCATGTTCCCAATATGTGCTTAGACTTTTTGACAAGATGATGTTAGATGTGAAGGTGCTGGAAAACAAAAGAAAAAGGGGTTTCAACTGTGTTTGTCATTTTCAATACTATTTAAATTTTATTTCAAAAATTGTTATTTATCACAACATTCTACTTACTATTAAAAGAGATTTAGAGGAGGTAAGATTGAATCATAAAAAACTAAGATGCGAGAGTTAAAAGAGGAATAAAGGAAACACATATATTTTTATACTAGTTCACAAATAACTGTTGCTACCTCGATTCCCCCTACAAAGAGATTTTGCCTCAATACAATCGTGTGTTTAATCCACTATTTCCATAAATAATTGTACAAGTATTATTTATTCTGCCTCTTCAGACTTTGACTATTTTTCACTAGCCTCTCTAGACTGTCGTTCCAAAAACCGTTCTTCAACATACTGGCATCCTACAATGGAGGTTCATGAGGGTCGTTGTACCTTTTCAGGTACCTCTTTGAGGATGAGATGGTTGTGCCACTATCGGGATGATTTGCATCAGTTCTAGTTTGTATTTGAATTGACACAAGGTGTGTTTCAAGGATTATTACTCTTATTGAGATGATGTTACATATTCAGTCCTATATGAGTTTAAGTGTATGAAAATACTTTAACTGATTACATCAATTTTAATAACTCTCTATTGAGAGGATTTTTCATTCATGGTTTTTGATGTGTTCTTGGCTTTGTCAGAATTGCCCTTTTTGTTCTATATTTTATTGACGTAACTATTGAGACTTACTCTATATTTAAAGTTTTGATGAAAATAAACAAAGGTTAATTAAGAAAGTTAATTATGATTCAAAAATGTATGTTAATTTAACATGTGTTTTTGAGTGTTAGAGAAAAGATCTAGAAGAATGTCGAAAACACTTATCGACATTGTTACTTCAATTGGCATCAGAGCTCGATCTCTATAAAGTTCAAAAACACCTAACAAGTGTTAGAGAAAAGATCTAGAAGAATGTCGAAAGCAAAATACATTGTTGAAGGAGGATCCTCAAACAGACCACCATTCTTTGATGGATCAGACTACTACTTTTGGAAAAACAAAATGCAGCTGTTCTTAAAGTCTCAAGACACAGGAATGTGGCGCATCATTACAGATGGAGATTTCACACCAAGGGTTGATCAAAATGATTCAAACTCTGCCCGGAAAAGGGAAACAGACTGGACAGCTGATGATAAAGCTAAGGTACTTTTAAATTCTAAAGCCCAGTTATTCTTATCATGTGCTTTAAGCAGGGAAGAAAGTGAAAGGATAGATGAATGCACAACTACAAAAGAAGTTTGGGATACATTACAAACTCATCATGAAGGAACAAGCCATGTCAAAGAAACAAGAATAGACATTCGTATAAGGAAATTCGAAATGTTCGAAATGCAAGAAGGAGAAACTATTGATGAAATGTACTCAAGATTCACTACAATAGTAAACGAAATGCGTTCTCTTGGAAAAGCTTACACAGTGCAAGAAAGAGTAAGAAAGATCATGAGGTGCCTTCCAATCATTTGGAGACCAATGGTAACAGCTACAAGTCAAGCCATGAACCTTGAATCACTGCCTCTGGAAGAATTAATTGGAACATTAAGAGAACATGAAGTACTGTTACAAGAAGACAAACCAATCAAGAAAGGAAAGGCAATAGCACTAAAAGCTTCTCAAGACAAAATCACAGTACAATTAGAGGAAGAACCAGAAGAAAATGAACAGGAAGATGCTAATGAAATTGTGCTTCTTACTAGAAGAATGCAGAGAATGATGAGAATAAGAGATCAAATCAAGAAGGGATTTCAAAACAAAATTCATAAAACAGATGTTGACAAGAGTCAAGTTACATGCTTTGGATGCAACAAATTAGGACATTACAAAGCAGAATGTCCCTCAAACAGAAATCCACCAAAACGATTTCCTTTCAAAAAGAAATCAATGATGGCAACATGGGATGATTCAGAAGAATCAGAAACTGAAGAAGAAGAAGAAGCCAACATATGCTTAATGGCAAAAACAGAGGAAGAAGAGGTAATGAATTCTGAACCTTGTCATTTATGTGAACAAATGGGAAAAGAATTTGATAACTTGTTAAATGACTCAAATCTTCTTATTTAAAAATGTATTTCTTTAAAAGAACAATTTTTTAAAGAAAAAGAGGAAAAAGAAGAAAGTCAGGCTAAAAATAATTTGTTAAAAAATATCATTCAAGAGTTGAAAGAAACAAAGATTTTTGAAAATCAAGAATGTCAAGAACGTTCTGCACTACAAACGGAGAATGTTCGACTAAAAAAAAAAACGAACTTCTCAAAACAGATTTACTAAATTTCATTAAAGCCACTGAAACCTTTCATAACATCATGGGATCTCAAATAGGAATTTTTGATAAAGCTGGCCTTGGTTTCAAAACCTATATTGTTAAATCAAAGCTTAAATCTTCTGAAACCTATATTGTTAAATCTATTTCAAAACCAACAACTAAAAACATAGCTAGTTTTAAAAATAAAGGAATGATATACCATTTCAAAGAAAATGTTAAAACTAACTCTCAAGGACCCAAAACAAAGTGGGTACCTAAGGCTGAAATAATATCACATGCAGGTTGGTTTTCCAAATATAAAGAGAAAGCCTTGGTTCTTGGACAATGGTTGTTCAAGGCATATGACAGGAGATAAAAATTGTTTCATAACTTACATCAAGAAGGATGGTGGTTCGGTCACTTTTGGCAATGAAAATCAAGCTCAAATTAAAGGTAATGGAACCATTGGTAAGATAAACTCTGCTCAAATAAATGATGTTCAATATGTGGAAGGTTTAAAACACAATTTATAAAGCATAAGTCAACTATGTGACAATGGATGCGAAGTCGTTTTTAAACCAAAGGTATGTGAAATCAAGAAAGCTAAAACTGGAGAAATTCTGTTTTCTGGAAAACGAAAGAAAAATTTATATGTTTTATATCTTGAAGAACTACCTGATGAATCATGCTTTATATCAATCAATAAAGATAAATGGATTTGGCATAAAAGGACTGGGCACATCAGTATGAAAACTATTTCAAAAATTTCCAAACTTGATCTTGTTAGAGGCTTACCAAAACTTAATTTTGAGAAAGATAAAATATGTGAAGCTTGTGCCAAAGGTAAACAAGTCAAAAGTAGCTTTCACGCAAAAGATTTTGTAACAACAAATAGAACTCTCGAACTACTTCGCATAGATTTATTTGGGCCTGTCAAAACAACAAGTCTAGGAGGAATGAAATATGGTTTTGTTATTGTTGATGATTTCTCAAGATTTACATGGGTTCTGTTTTTAAAACAAAAGGATGATGCTTTTGGAGCATTCAAAACATTTTGTAAAAAAGTTCAAAATGAAAAAGAATCCAATATCATTTCTATAAGGAGTGATCATGGAGGAGAATTCATCAATGCTTCATTCAAAAACTTTTTTGATGAACTCGATATATCTCACAATCTTTCATGTGCAAGAACTCCACAACAAAATGGAGTTGTTGAAAGAAAAAATAGAACACTACAAGAAATGGCAAGAACTATTTTAGAAGAATCAAATGTTGAAAGATACTTTTGGGCTGAAGCCATAAACACATCTTGCTATATTTTAAACCGCGTGTCTATCAGAAAAATCATCAACAAAACTCCATACGAAATCTGGAAAAACAGAAAACCAAACATCTCTTACTTTCACATTTTTGGGTGTTATTGTTACATTTTAAACAACAAAGATCTTATTGGAAAATTTGATGCAAAATCTGACAAAGCAATCTTTCTTAGATACTCAACCGAATCTAAAGGTTATAGAGTGTTCAATTTAAGAACTAATGTTGTTGAAATAAGTATGCATATATTATTTGATGAGTTTGATGATTTAGAGATAAGTAAAAAGGATGAGAAAGAAAAAACTCCAATTGAAACACAGCAGCAAAATAGTTTGCAGAAATCAGAGATTGATAAACAATCTCCGTTTCATTCTCCACCAAAAAGTTGGAAAACAATTGAAGATCATCCTCAAACCCAGATCATTGGAGACACAACTGATGGAATCAGAACCAGAAAATCATTCAAGACTCTAGTACCAGATCCATTAGATCAAACAGTCATTGGCACTCGATGGGTATTCAGAAACAAACTTGATGAAGAAGGTAAGGTTATTAGAAACAAAGCAAGATTAGTAGCTCAAGGCTACAATCAACAAGAAGGTATAGACTATGATGAAACCTTTGCTCCAGTTGCAAGGTTAGAAGCTATTCGAATACTTCTTGCATATGCATCTCATAAACTTATCAAACTGTTTCAAATGGATGTTAAAAGTGCCTTCTTGAATGGATTTTTAAATGAACAGGTGTATGTAAAACAGCCCCCAGGTTTTGAAAGTCAATCAAAACCAAATCATGTTTTCAAACTTACCAAAGCACTATATGGCTTAAAACAAGCACCAAGGGCTTGGTATGAACGGCTGAGTTCATTTCTGATTAAAAATGATTTTCAAAGAGGAAAAATCGATACTACTTTATTTAAGAAAACAGAGGGAAATGAATTACTCATTGTTCAAGTATACGTTGATGACATCATTTTTGGATCAACAAATGAAAAATTGTGTGAAAATTTCTCAAAACTTATGCAAAGTGAATATGTTGCAGAAAACAGAACACCATAGCATTGTCCACAACGGAGGCCGAATATGTTTCAGCAGCAAACTGTTGTTCACAGGTTTTGTGGATTAAAAATCAACTTCAAGATTACTCTGTAAGCTATTCCAGTATTCCAATTTATTGTGATAATACAAGTGCTATAAATTTGTCTAAGAATCCCATTCAACATTCTAGATCAAAACATATTGAAATAAAACACCATTTCATTCGCAATCATGTCAATAAGAACGATATTGAATTAATCTTTGTTGATACTCAAAATCAACTTGCTGACATTTTTACAAAGTCTCTTGTCGAGGATAGTTTCAATTTGATCAAAGAAAAACTGAAAATTATAAGAAATCCAGAAAATTCTGGATAAATTCTGCTTCTGCAGAAAACGGGGAACGTTTATCAGTCTCCTTTTCACGACTCATCATTCTCCGTTCTGAAAAAACCAACAGTTTTCTTTTCCCTCTCAAAATCAAAAAGGCAAATCTTGGCATTTAATACACATGCCTTTTTGTCTGAAGGTAAAGTGCTGACACATACACTCTTCAATCCCCCAAAATGCTTTTCCTGTTTCCCTAGGTACAAACAGTTTCTATTGGGCAACAAATTCATCATTATTCTCCTTTTTTCTTTTCATCTCCCCAAGTCAGAAAATATGTTTTGTCTCTCTCATCTCCTCACCTTCTTTTCCTCAAAAGCTGCATTACCCCTCTCTCTAAATACCACTCCTACTGTTCATCTTCTTCACTCTCATCTTCTTCACTCTCAACCTTTCACCCACAGAACAACTATGGCTCGAACCAAACAATCAGCACGCAAAAATGCCTCTCCCTGCACACCATACTCTTCCTCTTCTTTATACGAATCCATGGAACGCTCACCCTCTCCACCACCTTGACCAACACCACCACACACCTCATCTGCCTCTCCTCCTTCTAACACCAGTCAAGAAATCCTCAATCTCATCCCTCTGTCTACTTTTCTTCCATCATTGTATACTCGCCCCACACCAAACTTTGCTCAAGTGCCTACGACGCTCCATGAGAGTTCAATCTGGAATTGGAACTTCAAAACCATTGAACCCTAAACCTTATTACTTCATCATCTCAGATTCTGAGAGTGATGATTCCTCTGATTCATGCCCCCCATCAGCAAAACCACCAACACAACCAGAGCCATCAATAAACACACCAATAAAAACTACGCCATTAGCAACAACACCACCACCACAACATCCATCATCAACTTCAGCACAAGCACCAACAACCACTAAACATACCACACCTTCAAAATCTACTTTCTCCTCTGAACCCTCATAATCAACTCCCCCACACCAAAAATGGAGAATGATCAATGAAATTGTCTCCCCTCTTACTAAATAAAATGAACCCTCCTGTCAATCCAAACAACAAACAAAACCCATGAAAACAAAATCTGCCATGACAATTGCGCAGTTCCTTGCTCGAAAGAAACTTCCAAACCCTCAGAGAAGAAAAACTTTTGCCGATAAACAAAATCTAGATTCCTCACTGTGGAAGTGATGAGTATGTCTCTGATAATGACGCCTTGCTCATCCATCATCTTCTCAACTGAAAGAGACTGAATTTACCCTATGTGATTCTCCAGTACATGATTTGTGCAGCCACCAAAGACTACAGGAAAAATACTGTGCCTTATGGCATGGTCCTGACTAAAGTCTTCAGGTACTTTGGAGTCTCCCTTACGTCTGAAACATCTATGATCAAAATCTCAAAAATTTCCACCAAAAATCTCTCCCACATGCGCAAAACCTCCTCTGCTCAAACGCGTACTCCTCCATCCTCCTTTCCCACCTCCTTAAAATGCAAACACTCAGCAGGTAGATGACCTACTACAAACCCTGTTCCATTCTCAACACATCCTACTGATCCTGAGGAAAACACAGCAAGAATCCCAACACCAGAACATTCTTCACCAAATCCAGAACGTTCTCCACCACCTCCCGAACGTTCTCTAGAAAATATCCAAACTCCTTCAAACCTCTTTCCTCAAACATCCACCCTACCATCCTCAGCTATTCCCTCTTATTCTCAAACACTTCACTCCCCTCCTCACAACTTTGGTTACTTCCTATCTAATCCACCTTTGTCTACCATGTCTCCATTGTTTGTCTCCCCTCAAAAAACCAGCTCTTCCATTTTCGGCATCAGTCAATTTTTAAACTTTCCAGCAACTGTTGGACCCTCTAACACATCTATTGGTCCTTTACCCTCTGTCTCATCCTTCTTTGCTTCTTTTCCATCCATCTCTACAACACCTATTACATCCAACACTATTGTTGCTGCCACTTCTCAACCCTCTACTCACCTTCACTCTTCTCCTCCCTTAACTGAACCCTCCAACTCTGACATCATGGCTGCTCTTCAGATCATAGTGGCACGACAAGTTTAGCACGATCAAGAAACTGCTCTATTGAGAACTTGGCTGACATACCACCTTGCTCCCAAGATGGGAATTCCACCTCCACCTCCTCATCTGATTCCTCCTCCTTCTCAAGTTCCTCATTCGAGAAAATCCTCCTCTTCAGAAGGATCTTCTCCCTCCTTAACTTCTTAGTTGTTTTACTGTTATCTTTTTGAATGACAAAGGGGAGAATTAAGTTAGTTTTTAATCTGTAAAATCCTGATTATGTAATTCTGCTCATAGTGATGTATCTTTGTTCTCAATTAAATGAAAAACTAGTTTATTGCATACATTGTTTTAAATTCTGTTAATTTAAAAAATGCACAAATTGAGGGGGAGCTGATAAAGCTCTTTTACATGCTTGATATTAGAATCAGAATTAAAATCTAAATTAACATGTTTGTCATCATCAAAAAGGGGGAGATTGTTGAGACAAACTCTATATTCAAAGTTTTGATGAAAATAAACAAAGGTTAATTAAGAAAGTTAATTATGATTCTAAAATGTTATGTTAATTTAACATGTGTTTTTTAGTGGATTTAATTAAGAACAGAATCAAGCAAAGCAAAAAAGACAGCAACAAGATCATTCTGCATCAAAACAGAGAATGATCTCCAGCTTCAAAAAATGTTCATCACAGCATATTGATCAAACCTTTTCTACCTATTTAACAAAGAGTCTGCCCTGGAAATTTATTCATATCTAATCAGTACATGGCAAGGAACAAGTAGGATTCATTCAAGCTCAAGAAGGTTATCAGATCACTAAAATAAAAGAACTTAAAGACAGACAAAAATCAAGATAGTTTGTAACTCCAAAAAACAAACTATCAAGAAAGTTCGATCAACCTTGACATATGACAAGACAATTGCAAAGGACATCCAGAATGATTAAAACGGGAACTCCAGATTGATTATTAAAGCTCAAGAAAGTTCAAACTGACAGACCCAGAACGTTAATCATTCTCCGTTTTCTGCACAATTCCAACAGCAGTGTATCTCTTCTGAAATGGCTTATAATTCTTCTTCAAACTTCTCTAGCTACATTCAAGACTCAAGATTGAAAGTGTACCATCAAATATCAAGGAAGAAACGTTTTTTAAAGCCTTTTTCTAAAAAGGACAGAACTGCCTTAAATGCTAAACCAGAAAAGTCAAAAAGCAGTTTTCAAAGAAGGATTATTTTTATTCTGAAATATTGGTTCAGTCAAAATACAGAGCACCTCCAACAGCTCTTTTGTACCTTCATTCAGTGCTTCTACAACCTATAAATAGAAGACCAATATCCAGAATTAAGGCGAGAAATTCAAGTGCTGAAAAATCCAAAAATCAATCACATACATACTTGAAATTCTGCTCTTTTGCAAAACAGAGGCTATCATACATTCTGCTATTTCGCAAAAACAGTTGCTGATTCATATTCATATAGTAGATTGCGTAATTATCAGTAAATCCTTTGTAAAGAATCAATTCTCAAACAAGAGTTGAGAAATCTCAGATTCTGTCAAAACAATCAAATTGTAAAAACTCAAACTATAAGAGTTTCTTTATAGTTTGTTTAAGATTACATCCTATCAAGGTTAGATAGGTGTTGTTATTGCTTTCTGGGTGGAAAGTAATAGATACTGAAATAAATCAAGGTTGATCTAGACTAGGTGTTGTAAGATCAAGAAGGTCCTTTGTTTTTAAACACTTAGTGGAAAATCTCACAGTGTGAGGATTGGACGTAACCCATGTTGGGTGAACCAGGATAAAATCATTGAGTGGTATTCTCTATCCTATCTCTTTATTTATCATACTGAATTGATTAACTAAGATAAAACATAAACTGATTTTCTGTTTTAAGCTAATCAAGGAATGTTCTCTGTTTTATATCAAAAACCAAGAACGTTCTCCATTTTCTATTTTCATAACCAAGATCAATCTTGAGTTGTTTTCTTAAGTTTTAACAGGAATTTTTAAAAGGTGCATTTACAATTCAAGCCCCCCTTTCTTGTAAATCGACATTGTTACTTCAGTAACCATTTATCTTAAATACAAGGAAGAAGTGTTTCTTGAGATATTTCTATTGAAGGTCCTTTAAGGTATGACCTTTGTACTTTAAGGTCAAGCTTTTGTACTTTATTTGCAAAAAAACAACACTTATCTTTATGGGTTTCAACATTTGAACCATTGAAGATAAATATATTTGTTGAACTAAGAACTGACTCATAGGATTCACTTGAACTTTGTATGACAATCAAAGGAAGCAGAGGGTACAGGATCATATGATAGAATAGTCAAGTATTATCTTACAGACCATCAAAGCAAGCATGTTCTAGATGATTATCAGAGGATGCGTGCATACAAAAAATATAGTGATCAGAGGATGTCTTGTAGATCATCATATCATTAACTCTTGTAGTGCGTTAACTTTTCCATATGCATTGACTTTGTCAAACTTTGATTTTACCAGAGCGTTGACTTTATCATATGATACATAAAGGTCCAGAGTCAGACAATCAGACGCTTGATGAGATTATCAGAGGTAGAGGCAGTAACTTACTCATCACGCTTGTCATTGGTAGAGACATAATATTTCTTGTTACGTTTGTCAGAGGTAGAGACATAAGAATTCTTGTTATGCTTGTCTAAGGAAGGGGTAGAAGAATTCTTGATACGCTTGTTATAGACAGAGGAAAATTAATTCTTGTTATGCTTATGTATCAGAGGCAGATGAACATAATCCATGTTGGGTTCATCAGAGGCAACCGAGGTACTACGTTGCTCACATCTTAAAGTCAATTGAAGCTTGCGACAATAAGGGCGTTGTCAAGTAATCAGAGGATATAACTTATATTGTCATGCATGCTCTACTGCACTTTTTTTGGGGTAGTATTTCCTTTGCTTTATTATATCTTGCTCTTTTAGAAGGTCTCTAACATATTTGTTAACACAACTTTTGCCTTTAATCAAAACACTTAGTAAATACAGTTAGGGGATAGTTGTTCTTTATTTGTTTGTATTAGTTATCATCAAAACATCAACTAGATGATTGTATTTAAAAATACTTTTCCACTAACTATCTCCCTCTTTTTGATGATGATAAATAACTATACAATTAATGAATAATTTTTCCTCACAAAATAAGGTTTTAAAAGAAGGATCCCCTTAATAAGGTATTCAGGTATTATTTGGCTTAAGTCACAGACAAATGCAGATGATGTAGACACAAACAAATGCAGATGATGTAGATACAAACAGATGCATATGATGTATATGATGCAGAGCAAACATACAATTAATTGTATTACTATATCTTCTACTTTTCTCCCCCTTTATGTAACAGCATAACCCTTACCCATTATCAGCATCTTTAATCACGACCTTCTCGCCCCCTTCTTCCGCCTCGTGGAAATAGCAAAAAAATTCCTTCCGTTGTGTAAACTACATGTTTTTGATGACGACAAGACCACCAACTATGGACAATGCAGCAAGATCAAAAAGAAGATCAAACCATCTTGAATGAGCTTCCAAATCCAAATAATAAATGAGTAAATATAAAGGTATATGATACAAATCAATAGTTCAAATACTTGAGAACAATTCATATTTACATATGCATTTAACATGTTTTCAAAAATCAAAAACAACATTAACAAATCATTTAAAATCATATTTTTGACAATTTGCATAAGTGTATTCGAATACACCATGTTGTATTCGAATACAACTTAAGTTAGAAGCAAAACTTTAAAAGGTGTATTCGACTACACGCATCTGTAGTCGACTACAAGCTAAGTCAGTGGCCAAGTGTATTCGACTACACCCATCTGTAGTCGACTACATGCTAAGTCAGTAGCCAAATGTATTCGACTACACTCATATGTAGTCGAATACAAGTTAAGTCAGAGGCTAAAATACATTGATTTGTATTCGACTACACTGATGTGTATTCGAATACAAGATGTAAAATTTTAATTTTTTGAACGTTACAAAGACGTGTATTCGAATACACATATACTGTATTCGAATACACCTGGAAACATTACAATTTTTCAGATCTGGAATGCCTCTAGAACATTGTAATTTTTCATCAAACCTCTTGGATCAATGGCCACGAATCTGAAAGGATGTTTTATGGAGTATAAATACCCCATAACTTCAGATCAAAAATTAACCATCCTTGAATTAATTCATTTGAACAACTTTGAACAAAATTCTGATTTTTCTAAGTACTTGCATTAGATTTTCATATCATTCTAAAAAGTTCTCAAGTACTTGAATTACTATTGAGTTGTTTATCAATATACCACATCTTAGATTTATTCAAACCTTATTGTATCATTTGTACAAGTAAGATAGTGGTGTGCTATCTTAGAAAGAATTGTTAGAAGTTTTGTAGCAAGAATCCCAGGGTGGGAATTGTACATTTTCTGACAAGTAGTTGATTAATCTCTTGTGGTGTGCAAGAGGACTGGACGTACCCTTGGTTATAAGGGGAACCAGGATAAATCTTATCGTGTTCATTTACTTACTGCACTTGTTATTAAGCCTTGTTCTTAAACTCAGAAAATCTGATTACCATATCACTAAAAACAAGAAAATTTACTAACACCTAATTCACCCCCCCCCCTCTTAGGCGTACTTCTATACTTACAGATTCAACTCTTCTTGCATAGTTAGTATCCATCCATCATCCGATAAGGCTTCGTCTATAGTTGTAGGTTCAATATCATATAATAGTTCAAACATATACTCTTCTTTAAGAGCAGATCTGCTTTTCACAAGATCATTTTCATTTCCTATTATTAGAGAGTCTAAATGAGAGGATTTTTAATTCCATCGTGGTTTGGATTCCTTATGCTTTTGATTTGAGTTGTCAGGCATATCTTCTAATTCATTGTAGACTAACTTTGTTGATTCCTCAGATATATCAAGTTCTTCTTATATATATGGTTCCCCTAATGTGCCATACCAAGTGATTTTACCCTTCTGATCACCTCCAAAACCTATGAATCCTCCGTTCTTGAGGGTCAGTTCTTGGAACATAGACTTTTGTCTTGTCATGTGTCTTGGATACCTGCAAGATAGATTATTTTATTCTTAGGTACCTAAATTTGGTTGGGTCCTAGTTTGTTAGTTATGAAAGGTTTCTTGTCTTTTCATGTTTTTTGCATGGGACAAGTTCTTTTATTGTGACATTTCTTTGGGCAATATATGCAAGCAATATCAGATAGGTTAAACATAGGATTTTCCTTTGGTTCTTCAAAAACAATGCCACATTTATTGTTTCTGTTAACACCATAGATCATAGAAACTTGTTTGCTTTCGTTTATGTCATTTACAAGAAATTCTTGAAAAACTATTTAGTACTAAACATAATTGCAAACTATATTCTCTTAAGTTGTTGAAACATTTTCTTTCAGAGTTAGATTTTTCCTTTTTAGATTTTCAAACTTCTTTTTAACGGAAATGCATTTATTTGTTAAGATACCATGAGCTTTTCTAAGAGGCTTAAGTTTTGAAGAAACCTTATGATTTTTGTTGAGAAACTCATTTAAGAAATCTATAAGTTCATTACGAGATAGGTCAGATAATACCACAATTTCTTCATCAATATATCCATCTTCAGAGTTAGAGTCAGAGTGAGTATCATCCGTCAAAGTCATGTTTGCTTGCTCTTCGTTAGATGATTCATCAAAGTCATCCTAGGTAGCGATAAGACCTTTTTTCCTTGTCTTGAAGTCTTTCCTCTAGGATTTTCTTTTCTCAAGTTTTGGACATTCTGATTTGATATGACCTAATTTTTTGCACTTATAACAAATTAGTTTTTTCTTTTCTAATTTTTCACTTCTTTCTCTGCTATTTTGGGACCATCTAAAATCTCTTTCGTGAAAAGCTTTTTTTTTCTATTGTTCCACATGCGTTGGATTTGTCTTGAGATAAATAAAATTTCTTCATCATTTGAGTCTTCACTCTGATTTTCCAATTCGCTTTCTTCTGAGTCTCCAGTATCTTGTAGAGCCTTTGAGATCGTTTTCTTTCCTTGGGACTTGAGGGCCAAGGACTTTGACTTCTTTTGGGGCTCATCTTCAACCAATTCAATCTCATAGGATCTAAGTGAACTCATTAGCTCTTCTAGAGGCAGTTTGTTTAGATCCTTAGCCTCTTGAATAGATGTTACCTTCGGTCTCCAATTTCTATGAAGAATTATGAGAATTTTCTTTACATGGTTAGAGGTAGTGTAACTCTTTTCGAGAACCTTCAATCTAGAAACTAGAGTTTGGAACCTATAAAACATAGTCTCAATGTCTTCATCTTCTTCCATCTAGAAGAGTTCATACTTCTTGACAAGTAGATTTGATTTGGCTTCGTGTACCTTTTTATTTCCATCTTAGTTGAGAACTAGAGCATCAAAGATACTTTTTGTTGTTTCTTTGTTGTTGCATTTTTCAAACTCTTTGAAGTGATAGCATTCATCATGAAGGTTCTGGTTTTATGATGCATTTTGTATTGATTCTTTTGTTTAGGGTTGAGATCCTTCTCTAGATATTTTAACACCAACATCATCTTTTGGGGTCTCATAGCCATCTTTGACTATGTACAACAGTTCAGGATCGTGAGAGATATAGAAGCTTTTGAGTTTGTCTTTCCAGTACTTGAATATCTCCCCATCAAACAGGGGAGACATGATAACGTTTTCACCTATAACTTTGTCACCACAGTTAGTGATAATAACATATCTTTACTCAAATACAGTTAAGTGATCACAAGTCCATCAAATAGTTTTAGATTTTATGAGAAAGATCTCACAAGAAAGTGTTTACAAAGTTGTACTCTTAGAAACTTTTCTCAACACTTAAGTAATATGAATGATTAAGAGCAAGAGTGCATATGCGACTGTATATGCTTATAACAGTGTGGTTCTTATTGTATGTTTCAAGTGAGGAATGCACATCCTTTTATAGAGATTGTTTAGGGTTTCTGGTCATTGTCCTAATTGGAAAAATTCAGAATATATCATGAAGTTTCGTATCAAATATTTTGAGAATGATTTTCCAGAGAAAACTTTCCAAAATGAATCTTTGTAACCGATTTAGCATATCTTGGTATGGAGATAGAGGAAGCAAAGGACACGATGATCAGAGCATGTCTCATAGACCTTTCAAACAAGTAACAGATTCAGGATGTTCTTTAGAGGATGTGCAAAAGTTATGTTCTTTAGAGCATTGACTTTCATCATAATGTTAACTTTCATCAGAGCATACATTTTAAATCAGAGTCAGAGGATCAAATACTTGATGCGATTATCAGAGGTAAACAATCACTTTCTTGTCAGTATTATTAGAGGCAAACAATCGAATACTTCTTGTATTCATCAGAGACAGACGAATAGGTGTTTGTTGTAGTCATCAGAGGCAGACGAAATATATCATTGATTGTATTACCGGAGTCATCATATATGCATTTTAGAGCGCGATTACCAGACTTAAAATACTAAATCAAAAGAGGAGTATTGGTGTTCTTTTATCTTACACCAATCATCAGAAGATACAACATAAGATTATACAAAATTCACTTTATTTGAAAACTGCACACTTAATCAGAATGTTAGTGCTTTAAATTATTCTCACAAATTCATTTTGTTATCATCAAAATAAATAAGGTTCATAGTTCTTCAAACGAACTAGGTACTAAAAGTATTTTTGACAAAGTAGTGACTATACACAAGATAACATTTGTTACTATCAATTTGGTAAAGTTTTTTTTTTTTTCGAAGCACAATTTGTGAAAAATTAATCATTCACAAGTCAATTATACCATTCAAACTACTAACATCGAAAGAATGTAATCATTCTCTTTCTTTTTTTCTTTGACTCATTAAATTTGCTTAACAAATTCTCACTAAGTCTAGTTTCTAAAACACTTTTTTACAAATCATAATTATATAGCTCACAATTCCCCATCTCCTCAGATAAACCTAGATCATTGGCACAAGTATTGTGTAATGAACCAACAAACTTTAAATGAATGCATAAACTTGTAGGATTTTGATTGTCTGCAGTCAACAATCCACATATTCATAGCACATCAATGATCATTAGATCAAGACCAAACAATTTAAAATTTAAATTTCTAGTCCAACATTTTAGTTTAAAAAAAAAACCAAAATCAGCTGATCTCATTTCAAATTTCCCACTGCCACCAATGTCCGAAGTGTGAGAAAATGCTGACTATAAGCAATCTAAATCTGCGCAGAAATTTTTTTCATTTTGAAGTGGTAATGTACTGCTCTTTGATTGGTATAGTGCACTCTGCTGTAACAATGTACCCAGGAATCTTTTTTTCCCTAAAGCAATGAAATTCATGAGTAAAGGGAAAACTTTTATATACCTTCAAATCTCCCTCCCACAAATACTAGAATTAGAGTTACAACAAGAGACTTGGACTTGAACTTACAAACAGATAAAGGGACCATGTAATCTTACAAGCACTAAAAGGGATCTTAAAATTACAAACACAACATTATCTTACACGATAAGAAAATGATAGCTGAAACAAACACATACAACCGAACAGGCATTTTGCCAAAAAGCTTGTTCGTTTACAGCAATCATTCAGCTACCTTCACACCAGAGAGGTAAACTTTACTCTGAATCACACTTCCCCCAATAGAAAATCCAGGCATAACCATCAATCCAACTTTTGGCTTTTCATCACTGTCATCCATTATCAGATTCTTGACCACGCTTTCCATGTAAACATCGGAGAATTCACTCCCTCCTTTAACCTGAAATACCTTGACATTTGGCTCAAAAGAATAAGCTAATTTGTGTAGAAGCCAAATCGACTTGGCCAGTTTCAGAAAAGCCTGGTAAAACGGAGTCCTTGGATGCCCTCCACCCATCACGTAATTTCTCTGATCTAAATTTCCGAAGAATGATGCTTCCATTTTTGGATGAACTACGACTACATATTTGCTCCTGCAAAATTTTCCAAAAATTGAATCTGGATTTTGCCCTAGCATGTCCAAAGGATCCATCTCCCTTAAAGCAAGAAATTGGTGGAAGAAGCTCTCTTTGTCAACTATAATATTGTCTGATTTGACAGAGAAGCTTTCGTTCTCGAAGCAACCAAACATTCTTTGGCATATGTAAGACTCGAATGCATATTTCTTATGAGCTCTCTTCGCATAAACAACATTGGGTTCAATTGAGTTAGCAGCAGCATCAAGGTCCCACCCAGCCGCTTTCATCATGTTGATCAAAGGTTTTGAAAAATCATGAATTGCTTTCGCAGCTGCTTCCACAGAAGTGGTAAAGAGATCTGGAGTTAGATCAACAGGGAAAAATCCATTTCCATCTTCGGATTCTTTGCTTGACAAACCTCTAAGCTTCAGATTTTTTTCTAGTTTTGCTCGCTTCTGACTAGCCTCCTCAATCTGCTGTTGCAGTTGATGGATCTCTGAATCTTTATTCTGAATTTCAGACTGAAATTTCTTAACCATGACCTCGTAGGTTTTCAGGAGGCTCTGTTGTTCTTGAATTTCTGCAGCTAAACGCGAGTCTTGGGGAGAAACGCAAACGGGCTTTGGGTTGTTTTCCCTGTAGAAATGCTTGAGTTCAGATAGATTTTTCAGCTCACTAATAACAAGTTTATCAGCAGTGTGGATTTTATCAGGATCATAGGGAGTATGAGCAGCTTGCAATTGGATATAAGCAGACTTCAGAGAAGAGATATTTGTGAAAATTTTAGAAACTAGGGTTTCCACAGCTTCTGGATTCTGGTTCATGGCTTCTTCCATTGGTTGGGGGTGGACCTTCTGGCTGTTGCTCTCACGTAATTGGGTCTCTTTTGCTCCAGTGGGTAGCATAGCTAACGCCAATTGCGGGGTAGATGAACAAGCTTTCCGTCAACAGAATCAAAATTAACACAGAACCTGAAAGATTTCAAAAAAGTTCAATCAAGGTGTTAATTGCAAGAGAAATAATTGAGAATGTGTGTGTAAAAGCATGCAGGGAGTGGATGCATGAGTGAAACACATTCAACCTATTAAAAACGTCACCTGCTAAAAGCAATGTGCCATTACATACTTTTATCTCTAGCAATAAATACTTGTATCATTTCACATGATATTTCATGCTTGGTGGAGTTTAAGTATTGTTTTTTGGACTTTCTCAGGAAAAAAACTCATTCAAACATGATCCACGACCTCAAATATATAAATTTATAATACAAGGAAAATAGGGGTGCTCTAATTCGGAGGAGAAAATATGATATAAATGTACAACACAAAAATAGAGATAATCACTTAAGAAAATGATTACAACATATACAATATAACTAATCATGCAAATAAGTAACATGTAAACAAATACCAATCTGGCAGTAATGAGCTAAAACTTAGTAATAGAAGCCATTTTCTACTGTGTCGGATACCATATTGGTAAGTTATAGTTTTCTCCAAGAAACTTTCTTTATTAGAAAGAAAGAATATCCATGTCTCTCTTCCCAAGTTTCTTAGACGTAGAACATTCTATAATCACAAGTCTACAACCATCCAATCCTAACTCCACGTATAGCATGTCCAAAATACAAAGACTCTAATTTCTCTTAATCTTACGGTTTAAACATCTAGAACATCAAAAAAGCTAACAAAGGGAATATAATGTACATGACAAAATACAAGTTCTCTGATTTCAATAAAATCATACCACAAGCACAAGGGTCAATTGATCCAGAAGACGAGTTCACAGAATCAATTGTCTACAACATGAACCATATATTTCTAACTACTAATCGGCAAGCGAGAACTAATAACCTATTCGAGTCACAGTTGTCCTTTCCTTACAACTACTCACTTAAAATTTACTATGAACTGGCCCAAAACACATCGATTTAATTCTATATCCAGAAGTCTTAGAAGTAACATCAAGCAAGTCCTCGATTTATGAACTCCTTTGTCGTTTTAATTCTGGTGTGTTTTGTATTACTCGTTTCAGGACTTATTATGTATTCACTTTTATAATCTTCTAACTTAATTTCCATTACTGCTATTCTTGTTCCCTTATATGCCTTTTGTGTATGATTTTACTCGCACCGTGTATGTCTCTTTGTTTTCTTCTTCTTTTTGATCATGTCAAAAGGGGGAGAAAATTTGGTGTTGTTGTTGCATTTCAAACCTTGTAGGCACTCAAAAACAATTTTCAAATCATCACATACAACGGGGGAGTATGCACCTATTACGGGGGAGCAAAGATTTCAACATCACACTCTCTTCACAACAACATTTTGTCATAATCAAAAAGGGGGAGAATGTAAACTACATGTTTTTGATGACGACAAGACCACCAACTATGGACAATGCAGCAAGATCAAAAAGAAGATCAAACCATCTTGAATGAGCTTCCAAATCCAAATAATAAATGAGTAAATATAAAGGTATATGATACAAATCAATAGTTCAAATACTTGAGAACAATTCATATTTACATATGCATTTAACATGTTTTCAAAAATCAAAAACAACATTAACAAATCATTTAAAATCATATTTTTGACAATTTGCATAAGTGTATTCGAATACACCATGTTGTATTCGAATACAACTTAAGTCAGAAGCAAAACTTTAAAAGGTGTATTCGACTACACGCATCTGTAGTCGACTACAAGCTAAGTCAGTGGCCAAGTGTATTCGACTACACCCATCTGTAGTCGACTACATGCTAAGTCAGTAGCCAAATGTATTCGACTACACTCATATGTAGTCGAATACAAGTTAAGTCAGAGGCTAAAATACATTGATCTGTATTCGACTACACTGATGTGTATTCGAATACAAGATGTAAAATTTGAATTTTTTGAACGTTACAAAGACGTGTATTCGAATACACATATACTGTATTCGAATACACCTGGAAACATTACAATTTTTCAGATCTGGAATGCCTCTAGAACATTGTAATTTTTCATCAAACCTCTTGGATCAATGGCCACGAATCTGAAAGGATGTTTTATGGAGTATAAATACCCCATAACTTCAGATCAAAAATCAACCATCCTTGAATTAATTCATTTGAACAACTTTGAACAAAATTCTGATTTTTCTAAGTACTTGCATTAGATTTTCATATCATTCTAAAAAGTTCTCAAGTACTTGAATTACTATTGATTTTTTTATCAATATACCACATCTTAAATTTATTCAAACCTTATTGTATCATTTGTACAAGTAAGATAGTGGTGTGCTATCTTAGAAGAATTGTTAGAAGTTTTGTAGCAAGAATCCCAGGGTGGGAATTGTACATTTTCTGACAAGTAGTTGATTAATCTCTTGTGGTGTGCAAGAGGACTGGACGTACCCTTGGTTATAAGGGGAACCAGGATAAATCTTACCGTGTTCATTTACTTACTGCACTTGTTATTAAGCCTTGTTCTTAAACTCAGAAAATCTGATTACCATATCACTAAAAACAAGAAAATTTACTAACACCTAACCCCCCCCCCCCCCCCCTCTTAGGCGTACTTCTATACTAACACGTTGGAATGGAACTCAATACCTAAGGGTTGGGCTTTTACAACTTGCACAAGAGAATTATCAAAGTAAGACAAATAAGTACTTAGAGTCAATTTCTTGGTCTTTGTCTCAAATTTTTCTCTTCTTCATCTTTCTTTTCCTTGATTCTCTCTCTCTCTCTCTCTCAAGGCTAGCTTCTCTACTTTTCTTGCCTCTGTTGCATATCCGTTTTCGTAAAGATATTCTACATACTCCAGATCTAATACAAAATTTCTAATATATTCATCATATGATATATTTCTATTTTTTTCTTCTTAATCCTCATTTGTATATTACATATCTTTTCTTTTTTGCATACCTCATATCATCTCTCTCAAAATCTCTAAGCCTCCTTACTTTTTCTCCATTTCTCCTTTCATACATCTTTTCCTCCTCACCACAATCTCTATATCTTATTTCTTTTTCTCTATTTTTTCTTTCATACCTCATTTAATCCTCATCATAATCTTCACATTGTCTTTCTTTATTTATAAATCTCTTTTCATCCTCATTTCCTTCTCATCATAACTTCTATATCATTTTTCTTTATTAATTTCAAACCCATCTTCATTTTGAGATGACCTTACATGACGAGATCTCATATCTCTTTGATTCACAAACTCTTCTCTCAAGGCATTCATTTGAGTATTCATTTTTTTTTGTAAAGTGACGCATTAGAGAAGCAATTCTATGAGAAAAGGAATTTAGTTCACTTCCACTCATGATTTCAACAACAAGAAGATACAAATATCACAATAATCAAGTAAATGACAAGAACAAGTCAAGAAAATAAAAATAAGGCCTTCACCACTCACTAAGTGTTTACTCTCAAGAAATGTATCCCTCATGTATATTACTCAATGGTGGTTTTTTTTAATGATGTGCACTGTTGCATTTTTCCACTCGACCTCCTCTTTCAAGTTCTTAAAGAGAACCTCAGTAAGAGTCCAAATCAAAGAATCCAAACACAATGTAACAAGTCTATAATTGTTTCAAGAAGGAAAACTCTAAGACAAAACTAAGATAATTTAAAATGACAAACAAGAAAAACTAAGTAAATGAAGACACATTCAAATAGATAATCAAAGAAGTAAAAAATATTAGAACTAAAAGACTAAGTGATCAAGATATATGAGTTGACAGATATGTGGGAGGTAAAGTACTAAGATAAAACTTGCAATGCCTAATAAAGACAATAATGATTGATGTATCAAAATGAACCAATTTTGGATTTTTTTTTTGTAAAAAAAAGGCCATTTTTCAATAAATGCTACTGTGTAGAATTACTTTTTTTTGCAAAATTTATCTTTTCAAATTTTTCTCTATATATTTTAATTCCTTTCATTTTTCTAATTGATTAAGGCTTTTGAATTTCCAGAATCAAACATGTATAAAAGAAATAACATTAAAAACAAGTTTGCTAGTGAACTTTTGGATCAAACAATTGCAAGTGAAGAAGATGATGAAACTAAATCCATACTTTTTTCTCAAAAACAACACCCAAGGACTCAAAGTTTCATCGAAATAAAGCAAACAATAATGAAACTAAAATTTGTCACACATATTATAACACTTACAATCAACTAACAACTCAAGATTACACAAAATCAAAGATCGAATTTCAATAAATAAACCTAAAATTTCAAATTTTCCAAAAACTTCAAGAACATCAAAAACTTAAAAATAGAAATTAAGAACAAATTTTACCACTTGGTGACAAGCTCTGATACCAAATAATGTGGATTTGGGTTGCTTCCACAAGACATTGAAGACCTAACCAAGTGGTTTCTTCAAATAAAGTGGCAAAATGAAAGGAGAAAAAGAACCAAAGATAAGTTAAATTGAGAAGATGGAGAAGAAAGGTGCCACAATCTAGAAGATTGATAAGCCAATGAGGAAACATCACAATAGTAAGGAAGTCATTTATAAGATTCAAGCAAGTTCTAATCGAATAACTCAAAGACGAGACATATCTCCCTTCCCATTCTCTTGAGAGAAATTATAATTCACTTCAAACTTGTCTCATTGAGATTACAAATGCATATTTATAGAAAGATTATCTCTAAAACTAAATGGGACATAGATGACACTATTCTCTAGGTCCATATTGGGTTTGCATCATATTATTTTTAAATAAACTAAATTGTAAGGAAACAAAGTATTTTCACTTGTACATGACATCAATTAAATATAAATTAAAACTATTACTATTTCAATATGGATCATTTTCATGCTCTTGAGGTCCTTATCAACTTATTGTGGTTGACTTGGCACAAGCCCAAACCATTCCCCGTAGCTCCTTATCTTTCCATTTCTTGGTGAAATTTCTCCACAAAACCTATGTGGCACACCTGGCATAACCTCCTACATGGCAGGTATTAGCCCTTCAACAAACAGTAACACCGGTCAGTAATTAAACTTATAAAATTAAAGTGTTAGAATAAAACTATAAAATCAAATTATATTAAATTATATTATCTTTTGCATATCACTAATAAAAAAGTCCAACCATTTTGATTGTAGTCACCTAAGTCTTCATGCAACCAGTTGCCCTGCATTTGCCACTTACCCTCTTTGGTATATTCTTAACCCATTTAATTTCCTGTTGGAACATATGTATGTTATAGTGTGAATTTAAAAATGTGTTGAAGTCCCACATTGGAAAGAAATATTTCTTGTAAATTTAATTGGAAAGAAACTTGTTTTTTAAAATTCAAGTCCCACATTGGTAAGAATATCTTTTGAAATCCCACTTTGAAAAACTATCATATTTTGTGTAGTTTCAATTCTATACATACTAAAGTCCCACATTGTTTAGAAAACATATGTGACTTTGGTTCCATCACTATATAATGAGTTTCAAGCTATTGTGAAAAGTACACCAAAGTTGGATGCTTTTCCCAACTTTCTCTTTTCTCCCTCTTATATTCTGCTCGCCTAATTT
>NC_021165.2:53421351-53443740 GCF_000331145.2 Cicer arietinum
GTTATTATGTCGTAGTCCATTCGTTTTTGTCTTTTTGAGCGGTTATTATGCCGTAGTTATGAATGGTCATAGTACCATATTGAGAGTGACTTTAATTGTCATATTGAGAGTGGCTTTAACTGCCATATTGAGGGTGTAATTCTAGAACGGTTTTCTACGGTGCAGTGGAACTCCGATACAGTGAATCTGGGCTGTTTTATCCTGGGGACTTCGTGGTTGATAGTCTGCCTTGCACAATTTGGGCAGTGCCGCGAAACGTCTTAAAGAGAGCGACCTAGTCCGCGACTCAACCCAGTAATATCTTCGGTGGCATAAATTGTGAATTTTAAATAGTTTTTGAAATTCAAAATCCAACAATTTTAAGACGTTTCGTTCTGCCATGTCAACCGAAGAGATTACTGGATTTGGTTATGTTGCCTCTCATTTCGACAAACTGTTTCAATTTGAAGCAAATAGAAAAGGATAAAACAGTTGGAGAATTAACCCATGGGAGAATAATGATAAGAATTATATTCTTAATCGACTTGCTGATGATCTGTATAATTTTTTCAGTTCCAGCAATAATGCGAGATATGTTTGAGATACTCTAAGTAAGTTGTGACTGCTACCTAGAGTATCAGAGAGTATCTGATGTGTGATGACAGATACATGGAGGCTGATAGATCCGTGGAGGTGGAGGCACACTCCCGTAAAATGCAGAAGATAATTCATGAGATATGCTATTAAGGTACGTCATTCATGACATATTTAAATTAAATATTGAAATTTAATATGTCTCTTTTGTTTGAATGTTGAAATCAATAAAATGTCTATTTATGCTTACATGTTGTGTGATTTTAATTTTGATATGCTAGACTATGTGATGTGAACACATCTGATTTCAAAATTAAGTAACTTAGTTTTAATTCTAAAGTTATTGTTAAATGATTTTGGAAAATGTGATTTTTATAGTCAGGCTAAAATAACAAAGAGTTCACATAAATATGTAGTTAGAGAATCTAAGTCTTTAGATTTATTACACTTTGACATATGTGAACTTGATGAGACGTTACTAAGAAATGAAAAATAAAAGTGAAACGCTTGGCATGTTAAGGATCTTTATAGCTGAAATTGAAAATCAATTATCAATTTAGTATAAAGATTAAGAGATTCCAAGTATGATTTAGTTTATTAAATGAGTTTTATAAATTGTTTGGAATTATACATGGAACAACTACACCATAATTACTTGAAGTGAATGGTAAAGTTGAAAAGAAAAAAGAATATAACTTTTATTGAACTAGTTGTTGCTAGTATGTTTAACTCTAGTACTACATCTCATTGGTGTGAAGAAAATATATTGTTTATTTGTTATGTTTTGAATAGAGTTTTTAAATCTAAAAACAAAACATCTCTTTATGAGATAGTGAAGAAAAGACAATCGAACTTGTCTTATTTTCAAACATGGGGTGGTCTGGCTTATGTCAGAATCCCGATCTCGAGCGAGTTAAATTCGCCAGTAGAGCCTATGAATGAGAATTCATTGGGTATGCGGTAAAGAACAAAGCGTATAGGTTTTATGACCTAAACGCAAAAGTGATCATAAAGTCAAATGAAGTTGACTTCTATGAAAATAAATCCCCTTTTAAATCGAGAAATAGTGGGGGCAGCGAACCTAGCCAAGTTCCTGAGGAATAGTGGGGGCAGCGAACTTAATCAAGTTCGTGTGACAAGAAGCATTGAAAGCAACAAACAAGACGAAACAGAAACTCGAAGGAGTAAGAGAGTAAGAGTTGCTATAGATTATGGACCAGAATTCTCTAGAGTCTAACCGAACCTGACATTTAGTACACTTGCCTCTTGGTTGCAAACCAATAGTTTGTAAATGGATTTTGGAAAAGAAACTAAAACCCGATGGATCTGTTGATAAATACAAGGCACACCTTGTAGCCAAAGGTTTTAGACAAAGAGAAAATATAGATTTATTCGAGACTTTTCCACCGATCATTAGAATAACATCCATTAGAATACTCATATCACTAGCAGCTATTCTTAACCTGGTGTTACACCAAATGGATGTTAAAACAACTTTTTTAAAAGGTGATTCGGAAGAAGAAATCTATTATGGAGCAACCTAAAGGTTTTGTAATTCAAGGACAAGAATACAGGGTATGTATGTTAGATAAGTCCATGTATGGTCTTAAATAAGCTCCAAAGAAATGGCATGAAAAGTTTGATAACTTTATTATATCGAATGAGTTTAAAGTGAATGAAAGTGACAAATGTATTTACCACAAATTTGAAAATGGCATTTGCACTATCATATGTCTCTATGTAGACGAGATACTCATATCTGATTCAAACATTCATGCTGTAAATATTTTGAAATCATTGTTGTGTAACAACTTTGATATGAAAGACCTCGGAGAAGCAAGTGTAATCCTCGGAATCAAGATTACTAGGTCAGAAAAGGGAATTTCTTTGGATCAATCTCACTATATTGAAAAGATCCTAAAGAAATATAATTACTTTGACTGTAAACCTGCTTGCACACCTTATGATCCCAGTGTAAAACTTTTCAAGAACTCTGGTGAAGGTGTTAGACAAACTGAATATGCGAGCATCATTGGCAGCCTCAGGTATGCCACTGATTGTACTAGACCCGACATTGCCTATGTCGTGGGATTGTTGTGCAGGTTTACTAGTAGACCTAGTGTGGAGCATTGGCACGCTATCAAAAGAGTCACGAGATACCTTAAAAGGACCATGAGTCTCGGATTACATTATCAAAGATTTCCTGTCGTCCTTGAAGGATATAGTGATGCTGATTGGAACACTTTATCAGATGACTCTAAGGCAACCAGTGGCTATGTTTTCAGCATAGCCGGTGGTGTTGTATCATGGAAATCGAAGAAACAGATGATATTGGCTTAGTCCACTATGGAGTCTGAAATGATAGCACTAGTTGCTACTAGTGAAGAAGCGAGTTGGTTGAGATGCTTGCTAGTTGAGATCCCTATATGGAAAAGATCTATGACAGATGTGTTGATCCACTGCAATAGTACCGCGGCTATTGCAAAAATTGAGAATCGTTATTATAACGGTAAGAGACGACAAATACGTCGTAAGCACAGCACAATTAGAGAATTACTTTCGAAAGGAGCTGTTATTGTGGATCATGTACGCACTGATGAAAATTTAGCTGATCCTTTGACGAAAGGATTAGCTAGAGAGAAAGTCCAAAATACATCCAAAAGGATGGGACTAATGCCTATAGATAAATGAGTCACTTATGATGGTAACCTGACCTAAAAGACTGGAGATCCCAAGAATTAGGTTCAATGGGTAATAACAAGTCATAGTGATATGAGATGAACATGCTATGTTTTATATGAGAAGCATGATTCCTGAAGCGAAAAAGGATGAGATAATAGAAACTCTTAATGAGATCTATACTCTATATGGAGTGGGGTACCTAGTGGCTACAGGAGTACTCTTGATAGACTCACCTACGTGAATGTGGAAGTGGGGGCCGCTTCCTATGGAATTTCGAGGCAGAATTCCTAGAGCGTTCACTAGACTGGGATACACGTGCAGGGCCCTAAATGCACGGGCTTTTTAGAATACACCTAATGAAAAGGTTGTGTGTGGGTTTGATTGTCAGAGATAGAGTTCAAAACTACGGTTACTCTTGTTGAATCTGAATCCTACTCGCTATGCAAAGGTTCAAGTCGAAAGACACCTTTGTTTATGCATGATCTTATAGAAGGACTTGATGCTATTTTAAGAATTTTTTTTAACTTGATGCTATTTTAAGAAACTTTTTTTAAATTCAATTGGGGGATTGTTGGAACATATGTATGTTATAGTGTGAATTTAAAAATGTGTTGAAGTCCCACATTGGAAAGAAATATTTCTTGTAAATTTAATTGGAAAGAAACTTGTTTTTTAAAATTCAAGTCCCACATTGGTAAGAATATTTTTTGAAATCCCACTTTGAAAAACTATCATATTTTGTGTAGTTTCAATTCTATACATACTAAAGTCCCACATTGTTTAGAAAACATATGTGACTTTGCTTCCATCACTATATAATGAGTTTCAAGCTATTGTGAAAAGTACACCAAAGTTGGATGCTTTTCCCAACTTTCTCTTTTCTCCCTCTTATATTCTGCTCGCCTAATTTTCGAGCCACTTCTCCCCTTTCTTTCTGTCCCTTCGGTTTTAGAGCGGTTATTATGCCGCAGTCCCTTCGGTTTTAGAGCGGTTATTATGCCGCAGTCCCTTCGGTTTTAGAGCGGTTATTATGCCACAGTACCTTCGGTTTTAGAGCGGTTATTATGCCGCAGTCCCTTCGGTTTTAAAGCGGTTATTATGCCGCAGTCCCTTCGGTTTTAGAGCGGTTATTATGCCGTAGTCCCTTCGGTTTTAAAGCGGATGTTATGCCGTAATCCTTTCGGTTTTTTGAGCGGTTGTTATGCCGTAGTCCATTCGTTTTTTTTTTTTTGTCTTTTTGAGCGGTTATTATGCCGTAGTTATGAATGGTCATAGTACCATATTGAGAGTGACTTTGATTGTCATATTGAGAGTGACTTTGATTGTCATATTGAGAGTGGCTTAAACTGCCATATGGAGGGTGTAATTCTAGAACGGTTTTCTACGGTGCAGTGGAACTCCGATACAGTGAATCTGGACTGTTTTATCCTGGGGACTTCGTGGTTGATAGTCTGCCTTGCACAATTTGAGCAGTGCCGCGAAACGTCTTAAAGAGAGCGACCTAGTCCGCGACTCAACCCAGTAATATCTTTGGTGGCATAAATTGTGAATTTTAAATAGTTTTTGAAATTCAAAATCCAACATTTCCCTACCCAAATAAATTGTGTAATCACACACATCAGATTTAAATAATTTAAATGTACTGATTTCCATCCAAATTTCCAAGTTTACATTACCAAAACCAACACAGCTTCATTGAAGTGAGGAAAATTTGGTATGCAACTTTTGTCATCGTTGTCATCAGTGCTAGTCATAGTCCTTGATTCTTCATATTTATAACCTTCATCGTTTGGAAAACTTTCATGTTCTAGTCCTTCATTTGTAAGCCCTTCATGCATAGTCATTGTTACCTTAACATAATCATTTATATGCCCCAGAATATATTGGTGGTGTTCACCAATTCCAAATCCTCGTCATCACTAAAGGAATCCAACACAATTGGTGTTGACCTAATCTTAGATTTTGTTTGCACTTGAGGATTCCTACTACTTCTGCTCACAAGTCCATCTACCTCATCTTTCCTTTTCCCTTTCACTTTATTTTTTTCCCTTCAAATCAGCCCAATTAACATTGGCGCATAAGCCCCTTCAACAATCCATAACAACATTTGTTGTCTCAAACCCTTCAACATTTGTAGAAACATTTGCATCCTCTGTTTCAATATTTGCAATCTCTATTTCAACATTTGCAACCTCTTTTTCAACATTAGTTGTCTCTGTTTCAACATTTACAACTTCTTTTTCAACATTAGTTGTCTCTGTTTCAACATTTACAACTTCTTTTTCAACATTTGCAGTATTTGTTTCAACATTTGCAACCCTTTTTCAACATTGGTAACTGTTTTTTTTTTCTTCATTTTGTGAAGCATTGTGTGAAACTGCAAAATCCATAGCTCTTTCAAGTTATGCAAGTTTTTCTTCAGTTATAATCATTAACTTTGGATCCTCAATTGTAGAGTGGTAAAAATATATATCCATTTCACTGATATTCTCCCTTGCATCCATCACTAATTGACGTATATTAGTATCACATAATATAGGTCTCAACTCTATGATCCAAATTCTCCCGTTTTGGTCTTAACCCTATGATCCAAATTCTCCTGTTTTGGTCTCAACCATTGAACTCGTAAAATGCTACCATATTTAACAATTTATTTGTCCATATCAACAAGCTCAATCCTTTTGATTTCATTTGGGTTAATCCCTTCTTTCACATCAATTTTATCATTGACATATTGAAGTTGTCTAATCTCGGTTCTCTCAAATTTGCCTCCATGATGCAAAACCAATTTTATTTCAACCAACCTAAGAATGAATCAACCGAAAATGCATCAACATAAAATCAATTCAAATAATGCATCGACAATATATACACACACTTCTAAAAAAATTGATTTCTTTACAATATTTGTTATCTTTGCTAAACAAGGTTTGATCGTTGTTTTAATGAAGTTTTCATTTAACTAATTATTTTTATAAGCTTTAGTTGTGAACACCATAAAGATCACCAACACAAGAATCAAAGGAAGCTAAATCATCAAATGAAGAAAAAAAAAAGGTTAAAAAATGCTTAAATAAGGCATCAACAAAAATGCAACAACAAAAATTGATCAACATAAATAGAGGTTAAAAACAATAAACAAGAGCCATACACTAAACCATAGGTCACTACTTGGTGCAAGGAACCAGAAAAGAATACTTCATATGCCAATATTAAATCAGTGACATATGATAAAAACTTTGAAATCTTCAACACAAATTGTTAAATGAGCAAAATGCATTAACAAATGATAAAAATGACAAATTTTAAGGCATCAACAAAATGAGAAAAATGCATTGACAATGACAAATATAAAGACAGAGACAAACTTACCTTAAACGATGATGATTTATGTTAGAACTTTTGTTGGGGGTACACTGTAAATCTTGAACAAGAAGAATATGAAATTAATGATGATGAAAGTTGAACAAATAAATTTCAAAATATATGTATCACACTAAGCTTCAGATTTGATTCTCCTAACCAATCTATGTATATTAGATGCAAGCGGGTTAACCGGAAAATCCACTTCAGGATACTTTGAAATCCTTGAATTGAATTGCACATTCACATCAAGTTTATCAATCAATAATAGTTTACATAATAAAGTTCTTTCATTTACTCTCGTGCACTAGAATAAAGAATAAATGCTCAAAAATATTTTTGACATAAATTTGACACATGTAAACATGAAATTTGTATTCTTATGTCTCTAAAGTGTCTCTATTTATAAAGAAACTCGTACCAATTAGTGACACAAAACAACCCTTGAAAAAATTTGTAATCATTGGTAACTTAACAGATGCATTGTTTGATGGCTAACAAATGCATTAAACCTAAGCATTAGAATTAGGTTATTTAGTTTTGCTACATTAACTTATTTAGTTTTGCTACACTAATATAGCTATTAGATAATTCCAAATATATTTTGGAAATTTCCCTTAGAATCTCCCTCCATTTTCAAAACATATCTAAATTCGTTATTCCAAAAATCCCATGTTTTTATATAAAGGTATCTTACAATTTGAACTATTACTTAGTAAATTATGTTTTCACTCATCCCTGAATAGACTGGTAGACAAGTTTTGAATTAACTATTCATTAAAACAAGTGTGCATAATATACACATGAAATCTCAATACCATTGATCGAATTATAAATATGACACATTTGATAAAGCATTTTGTCTCATATCATTTTCATGAGAATTTAAGAGTCAAACCCTTGAACTCTATGAAGCGGCCCATTTCATTCTCATATAGGTGAACTATATTAGAAATGCACCCATAGTTATATATTTCTGCAAATATATGTTATATGTCCATTAAGAGGATATCTCATCCAATCACTTTTATTTTATGGTCCAAATACTTTTACCTTTTATGATAGATATATTATCAAGTACTTCAATCACTCTAATATTATATTTTTATTATTGAACTCAAGACTTGATGTTACTCAAGTGTGAGTTGATCGTTTCCACCATTGATTAACATTTAGATACGAGTTTGTATCACATCCCTAATATGATGTCTTTAATGACTTCAACATCATATATGAAGACATCATATACTTATCAACTATTTCATCAAAGAATTGCAAGATTCCTTTTAACTTTAATAAACTTTAAATATAGACTCATCCACCTACACCTTTTATATATTTTTTATGGTGTTGATGAACTATCACTAAACCATGACACTTTTGCCATTTAATCTTTTTACATTGTATCACATACAATTAATAAGCATCTCAATTATCACATACATAAACTTTTATGTTAATCTACCTTTTACTATATTTAATAAGTATCTCAATTTAAAATTCTAATTCTCTTTTCAATATATCCAAGTCTAAGATATAATACATTGAATGCATTAAATATATATGCCACAAGCTAACTAAGCATGATCATAAAAATTTCTCATAATCAAATATCATAAGGTGGGTCCAAACATGTAAGTCATTCACTCCTTAACAAATAAGAATTCATTTCATTTCTATTAAAGAAATCATTTCTTCTTAGTTATATTATAACTATGCATCATGAATTCTATTAATTAATTCAAGTTTCATATTTAAATATGTTCTATGGTAAATTCAAATAAGTATCACAATAGAAAATATACAATGAATAAAATCATTAAGATTTTATATTAGTTTCTTCCATGTACATTTGTCTACTTACAATAATTCAAAATAGATCTAATTCATTTTCAATATCAAGGCAAACAAGAAAAAAATACTTTCATATTATCATGCACATATAATAAAACTTCTTGTATGAACCAATTGAAACCCCACTTGATATTTATGAAGTTACTTACACTAACTTAATAATAAACTAATACACAAGCATGCATCATAAGTCAAACATATTTGTTAGTATCAAAAATATAAACTCGTTGTAGCATTACAATTATTAGTACTTTATAAAACCTTAGAAATTTAGAACCATATAAACTTTATGATCTACGATCAAGGTAATGAACATCTACATCAATTTTGTTTTTAAAATTAAAAGGTTCAATATAACTTTTACAACATATTATCATTCCAATTTTTGTGTTTCATTTTGTCAACAATTTCAAAATATAAGATATAAAACCATAATATCAGCGAAGAGTCAAATTTATACAATGCCACTAATAAAAATCAAGGTATACACTGATTTTCAAAATCCCACCAAACAAAAGTCATGCATATATAAACCACAATAAAATCATCATCAATTATATATGCTAGCAAGTTGGCAACAAGGCAATCCAGACTAATATATTATCTTTAACTTAACATATAAATATCAAACATATCATATATTAATATAAATTAATTATGTACCTTTCAAGGTAGTCATAAATATGTGATTGTTCATCTTCTTTAAAAAAGCAGTGATTGTTCAAAAATAAATTAAAACCAGAATCAAACCTAAAGATTGTTAGAAATTTTGTTGGGGGTATGCTGCAATCTTGAACAAGAAGATGGTGAAATTGATGATAATGAAGGTTGCACAAATAAATTCCAAAGTGTATGTATCATTCTAAGCTTTAGGTTCGATTAGTCCCACCAATCTATGTATATTGGATGCAAACGGATTAACTGACGAATCTCCTTTAGGATACTTTGGAATCCTTGAAGTCAATTGTACATTCACATCAAGTATATCGATCAATAACAGTTTACATAATAAAGTTCTTTCATTTACTCTCGTGTATTAGAAAAAAAGAAGAAATGACTCAGAAATATTTTTGATAGAAATTTGACTCATGTAATTCATATTCTTCTTATGTCCCTAAAGTGTCTCTATTTATAGAGAAACTCATATCAATTGGCGAAAGAAAACAACTCTTGAAAATTTTTGTAACCTTTGGTAACTTAATAGATACATTGGTTTGATGGTTCACATATGCATTAAATATAAACATTGTAACCACTTGAACTAGTGATATATTAAGTTATTTAATTTTACTACATTAATATAACTATTAGAGAATTTCAAATATATTTTGGAATTTCCCTAACAATTTCGAAGGCATCGCCTAAAGATTTCAAAGACAAAAGCAGTGGCCGTAGCAAACCAGAGTGGCCTGAAAAAGAAACAATGGCAAAGACGATAGAAGGGTTAACTGAATGAAAGTGAATAATTTTTTCCTCTCCAGATTTTAACTTTAGATTAAGCATTGCCTTCGGTACTTGCTTCTATGACTTGGCATTACATTTATGTTAATATATTTAAGGTAAAGTTTAGTATGATATTTGAATACTTTGCACATTATTCTATTTATATAATAAATATTTATTATTATGTTTAATATTAACAATCACATAAAGTTAAAACAATATTTAATTCTTTTATTTTATATTTTCTTAAAAAATCGTTTTTCTTCATTTCTATTTTAATTTCCATTTTACATTCACTACTTTATGGCAAATAATACTTTCCTAACCTACCGAGTAGTTCTTGAAAGACCAATGGTTGAAATGATCGGTGTAAATTATAGTGAAAACCATATTTTTAACAACAAAACCTAACTTGGCATTTAATTCTGATGGTTTTGTTGTTTTTATTGACTCATCTGTTAATTTTACTTTTGTATGAAATCTAGGTTGAATAAATAAAATAACTAATATGTCCTTTATAAAATGATATATTTATTAAATTTTAAATTGTGAATTTATTAATATGTAACATTAACAAAATAACTAATATGTTCTTTATTCCTCTTCGTTCATTAAAGATAGGTGATTTATAATTTTTTTTACCTAGAATCACCCTTTTAAGTCGTTTTTTTTTTCTTTTCATTTTATTTAATTAAGTGATTTTCACACATATTTAATTTTTCTTTTGTATTTTTATATAATTTCATCGTCTAAGTATGACGATGTTTAGTTTTCTCGTCTTGTTGTGGTGTTTATTTGGTTCAAATTGATAAAGTATTTTTTATCTAATATAAATTTTAATCAATAATTTTAATATCGTCAACGTTATAAATCTGAGTGTATAGATATCCCGAACACTTAAATTTTATCATATTTGTAAGCATGTTGTTGTTTTGTATTATTAACTTAGATGTTGTTAGTTTGTTCGTAACTTTAACCTCTGTTAACAAATTTGAATATATGTTGCATCGAAATATTCTATCTATTTGAATAAACGAATATCGTTTTTTTAGTCTAAAAAATAAGACTATGAAACTATATTTTCAAACTAAATATTCTTCTTACTTTTTGTTTCGAAGTGAAGTATACAATTTTTATATCAACTAAATTTATTGGTTTAATTGTAGTTTTGATCCCCCTATTTTAGTTGAATCGCGAAAGTAGTCCCCCCATTTTATTTCTCCTCAGTTTTGGTCCCTTAAACATTATTTTGGTCTAAAACTTGATGAATTTTTTTTTTTTTTTGTATTTATTTAAGTCACATCATGCCTCAAAATCTCACTTGCAACAATTGTACCTGAAATCTATAATCATAAATGGTGTAATACAACTTTAAAAAATGAAACTTCATCAAATTTTGGACTAAAATTCTGTTTGGAGGACCAAAACTGAAGAGAAACAAAATGAGATGACTACTTTAGCAATTCAGCTAAAATAGGAGGATCAAAACTACAATTAAGCCAAATTTATTTTTATATGATTTTGTGAACAACCTCCGAATTTTGAAAACTATTTTGAAAATTGAACTTTTGTCGATGACGAAGGTAATGTATAACGCACTTAAGTCTAATGGATCACTAAACCAACTGTTGTTAGCAAATGGATGACTTTAAATTTTTAATATTCATTTTAATGCAAAACTTCAATTTTTTATATATTTATTCTACCATTAAGATTATTTCTAAAAATTAATATTTATTCTTATTAATTTAGGCTATATAATGTATGTACAACGACACAAACCGTGCTTGTTTTTGAAAATACTGGAATGGTAAAATTTGATATTGTATCCTGCAGGGACGAACCCATGTTCTAGTTTGTAGGCAATCGCCTACACTTGTTTTGAAGGGAAAAAAAAAATACTATTCACTGTATTTTGATATTTTAAATATGTGACATATTGTTATAATAGACTTTAAATATATATTTTAAATGTGTTTTTTAATAATCAAATTTGGTCTTTAAATGTGTATGTAGTATGTTAATTTAGTTATTAAATATATTTTTTTTAATGAATTTTATATGTAAAATCATAATAAAAAAGACATTTAAAATATATTTGTAATTTTAATAAATTTAGATACCGACAACAAATTACACATTTAAGAATAAAGAAAAATAATTTTTATTATTTTTTGTAATATTATACACGGGCCTCTAATTGTATCCAAATGCTATCGTATATATTTCTATTCTTAATTCGACAATAATTTTTATTTACTATGATGTTTGAATTGTCTTCCTAGTTTGTGTCCTAACAATTGTTTTGTTTCTAATCACGCATTTGTTGATGATGTCCATGTCCGGGAGAAGAAAACAAGTTCACCCCTAAACCAATCGATTTTAATTATTTGTGGCTGATATATCACTTATGGCTTTTGAAAAGTGCTCCATCATATATTGTGAAGATAAAATTGAATTGAGAGTCTTAATCTAATCTAAATCAAAACAAGACAAATAAGCTACGTATGATGGACAATATTCATTCTAAAGTCAAGTAAGAAAGAGACTTACAGAAGTTGTCGATAATTGAGAATTGCAAATTCCACACTAGCGGCTAGGGCTGTCAAATTTAACTACTTAGCGTGGCTTATATCGGAACGGACTAAAAAAAAAACTTTTCTAAAATAGTTTAAAAAAAATGCTATTTGAGTCCAATCCTAAACGGATTGCGGTTTAGTTCGTTGCCGTGTAATTATTTTTAGTTAAATTATACTTTAGTTTTTTAAATTGTTTTTAGATTTCATTTTAATCCTTTGATTTTTTTTAATTTCATTTTGATTCTTTAAGTTATAAATGTTAAACACTTTGTTCTTTAAAACTCTTTTAGTTTCATTTTAGTTCCTTAAGTTATAAAAATTAACAGCTTTGGTCCCTTAAATAACAAATTGTATACATGTGAATCTCTAAGCTATAAACGTTTGACATTCCGGCAATGTTTATCATGGTCTAATGTTTTTAAGTTAAGGGATCAATGTATCTTGTGTTTTTAACTAAAGAGACTAAACTGTTTAATTTTAGTACCTGAATGGACTAAGATGGAACCATAAAAGTTTGAGGGGTCAAAGTGTCTAATGTTTAAAAATTAGGGATCAAAATAGAACGAAAAAAAATACTTAATGGACCAAAATTAAATCTAAATTAACATAAAGAACCAAGTGTAATGATTATATGAGTTTTTTCACTACGCGAAAAATAGAATTTTTACAGCGCTTTTTTTAAGCTATCTACAACGCTTTTTCAAACAAAAAAACGTTGTAGAATCGAGCGCTGTAAAAAGATACAACAACGCTTTTTAAAATCGAAAAGCGCTATAAAAAATGTAGATATATTGCGTGCTTGTTATGCACCTTTTACAGCGCTTATATGAAAAAGCGCGGTAAAATGTGCATTCAATATATGCATTATTATGCACCTTTTACAACGCTTTTTCAAATAAGCGCTGTAAAATGTGCACTCAATATATGCATTATTATGCACCTTTTACAGCGCTTGTTCAAAGAAGCGCTGTAAAAGGTGCATTCAAAATATGCATTATTATGCACCTTTTACAGCGCTTGTTCAAATAAGCGCTGTAAAAGGTGCATTCTTATTTTAATTTTATTTAAAAACGTTGTAAATGAAATTTTTAAAAAGCGCTTTTTGGTTTTTATGGTATTTTTTTAGAAAGCGTTGTCTTTTAATTTTTTTTTCAAAATCATTTTCATCCAGAATCAGTTCACAATCAGTTCACACAATCATTTCACAATCAGTACACAAAAAACATAACTATATAACTTAACTTTATAACTTAATTTACACAACAACAGAACTATATTCATATACATATTCAAATATTGTACAACATCACATATTCATATAACTACGTATACATATTCAGATATTGTACAACAGCACATATTCATATACATATTCAGATACTGTGCCCTATTCATATACATATAACTAACATTATTACACAGAACAGAACTAGCTACCATATATTCAGATCCCTTGCAGCATGCTATTTCCTAGCAAATCAAATAATTTTCATTTCAAGCACATACTGACACCAGTCTTCCTTTAATTCAATTAGATCTTTCTCAGAGTATATTGGATTGGAATTGTCAAAGTACTGTGCAGTATAAAAATTGAACATAAATAAGTTTGAATCAAATATATACATAATTTATATATGAAAATCAAATAATGAAAATACCGTATCGTTTCTGGGATAATAGTTTGATTCCTATCAACAATCTCTTTCATGAATCGCAATACATAGTACCCACAGTCGATGTTGTTAGTTTGACGAGGGCACTATAGAATAAAACATATAAGTCAATACAATATTTGTGCATTGATTGTAAAGGCATATATTTGTAAATGAAAATTTAAAGGCATATATTTCAAACCTTTATTGGAATCCATGTGATGTTATTAGACTTTTGCTTCGACACTATAACACCTCTTTGAACTCGAAAAACTTGTAAAGCACTATCAAATAAATAAATATGATTATTATAGCATTAACAAACACATTATTTATATATATATGTAAGAAATAAATGAATATTACTTACGTGTCGAACATAGTCTTTATATCGGAGTGATTGTTGTAATTGTCGTGCAAGGGATCTAAATAGTATATAACTTCAGAGGTCGCATTGATTGCAAATAGCACCCACTGTTCCCTACAACAACAAAAATTTGGTTGGCAATTTTCTTTACACAACTAATAAATTAAGATCTCATAAATTTAAAAAGATATAAATAAATAATATATAATTATGTACCCTGAATTATATGGTGCAAAGAACAACTTATCCTTCTCTATATTTCCTAATAAGATATCTACAATATATTTCTTTACATTCACTGGATCGAGTTTACACATCGAAAGCTTATGTGGAGACAAGAATGAATATCTATTTGACAATCTGTGCGTGCACACCAACTTCTCATACAAAAACCTTCAATGAAAATTTCAAATTAGATTAATTACCAATAAATTTAATTAATTTCCAATAAATGCAATTAAAAGTATTTTTTACCTAATGTATAAGCTGATGACAGTAGCACTCAGCTCCTTATGGTTGAGAAGTTCGTATATGTGCTCTTTTTTAAGAAATTCTTCATACTCATCTCCGAATATAGCTTTATTCATGCTTATGACGTGTGAATCGCCGTTGCTGCCCATATTCCTTTTTACTTGGATGTCAAGACACGACCCATATTTAGCAAGGTATGGCTGACTTATTTTAGGAGCAGCAGCGACTGATTTTCCCCGATCCAGTTTTTAGTAGCAACTTTGGCAGCTTTATTACCCTTCAACTTTTGAAGTTTGCCAGCTTTATTATCCTCCAATCTTTGAGGTTTTCCGGCTTTATTTTGCTGTGCGGGTGGTTTATTTGATTGAATCTAAAAAAATGAGGTTAAATGTTAGTTTATTGAATCTGAAAAAATGACAAACCTTACGGATTAAATGGGACAAACCTTTTTCGGCGATGTAATTGACTCATTTCTGGGAATCTTCTTATCATTCCCTTTAGACTTTTTCAGAATCTAAATATAAATGTGATATTAAAGTTAGCAGCGGAAAAAATCAGCAATTAAATATACATATCAATTAAACATACATTTCAATTAATTAAACATACCTTATCAAGGGCAACAAGATGTGTGGGCCATGCCACATAACTACCAACTGCTTCGCCCAAAAACTTCATATCTGCATCGTTGTCCGGTATAGGCAACGGTGCATTTGGTTCCAAAGCAATAACAAGTGATACTTTGGCATGGCCCGCAAGGATCTGTGTGTTGTGCAATACTTCTCCCGAAGTATTGTACAATGTTCCTTTTCCGACCTTGCGATGAGTAAGGGAGGATAAGTACCGCACGCAAGGAGTGACACCCTAAATTAATGGTTAATACATAAGTAAGTAATTAATTACCTCGGGAAGACTTTTGAGACCAATGTTGCAACTCGCGTTTTCACTCTCCATTTGTATTTCACGTTGGAGCTGATCTGGAAGTTGCTTGTCTTTATTCGTCTTCACCAAGAGTGCAACTTGCTATGATAGGAGTTTGAGCTTCTCTAATACTTCTTCATTGGATGGATTTTGGCGCTTCTATTGTGAAAAATAGCTTTTAGGAGTTACATCATATCCTTTCCCCCTCACGCGACCGGAATATTCAGGAACATTAAACACTTTACCGAGAATGTCCCTGCAACTAGCTTTGTTGTCCTCTTGATTTTCCGAACTTTATTCGAGATTTTTCTAAAATACATGTAGGATTAAAAAGATAGGTTCAATACCATTTTTAAAATACATTATTAAAAAAATATTAAAGTGATAGTATTAAAGTGATAAAATACAATATTAAAAAATATTAAAGTGATAATATACTTACACAAAGTTCTATTACTTTTTGAACATTTTCGTTATCAACCACTCCATCCTTATTTACACGAGCTTCCTTCCACAAGATATGACGACCCAACGGTTGATCAGATTGGGTGTCTTGTTGCTATTCGTTAAGATCATAAACAAAATATTAGTTAGAAACTATAGTTTATAATACAAATTCCCTCATTATATAAAAGTGATGTTTAATTACTTACAAGTTTTTGCTCTAGACGTGCATATCCCATACATGATTTTTTGTATGAGTGCGTCGGAGTTTTTGCCCTCTCGCGATTTGCCTTATATTCTATATAAAAAAATAACAATCGTGTAAAAATTTAAAATACGTTATGAATATGAATAATAAAACACAAATGCTAATAAATTAATCACTTACCACAAACGCGGGGTCCGAACGTTTTGATACAAATGCACTTCATTCTTCATTTGATATATAATGTTTATATATTCTTGGAGCTTCAGCATTCATATTTCCTTCACTATCTTTTAGATAGAAATTTGAGAGGTGAGATCTAAAACCTCGGTGTATTTTCCCGGCAACTCTTAAGACGTAATTCTTTCTCACCTCATCAAGAACAAAAGCAGTCTGCAAGCCAAATGAAAATATAGTTTGAGTAAAGTATTTCAATGGAAAAAATTATAAATGACAAAAGAGTGGATCAAAAAAGCTACTTGTATATCATTCCACAGTATATCTTTCGCATCCTTCAACGCCTTATCTCTCCAATCATCAATTGTAATGGGGATATTGTGACGAACAACAGCCCCAATGTAATATACAAACATGGAGCTGTTGGGGTCAATTGGCTGACCACTCTCATTCCATCCAACCTAATAAACTCATATATTAAGTACATGCTTTCAAAAAAGATAAAAATAAATAAACAGCAAACAGATTATAGTATACCTCAAATTTTATGCCACTGTTCCTTGCTTTTATGACCTTTTGCATGTTGGTTGCACCACGTTTGACTTCATTTTCGTAAGTCTTAGTGTTGACAACTTCCTCATTTTGACAATCTAAATATTTGTTGGTAGCCATTTATCTACAATAAGTTCAACATGCAGTTCAGTATAACTTCAACAAGTTCAACATGCAGTAGTTTAAGTACGTATCAGTATAAGTTCAACATGCATTTTAGAGATAAAAACAAATTAATAACATCAATACCTGAATAGTGAGGGTTCGAAGAAATACGTAATGCGTAGAAATGAGGGTTCACAGAAATACGGTTCGCAGAAACTGAAGTATGGTTCGAAGAAATACGTAATGAGGGTTACGTATTTCAATGAAAAGAGATGGTGTGTAATGAGAGAGATGATCGTGGATGGAAATGTGGTTCGAAATGAGAGCGATGATCGTGGAAATATGGTTCGTAATGGAAGAGATGACAGGGTTCGCAAAGGAAGAGAAGAACGATGAAGAGGAGATGATAGTGAAGTTTACGTAATGAAGAGGAAACTGAAGCGGTTTACTGTTATATATAAAACCCTATTACAGTGCTTTTTTAGAAGCCTTTTACAGCGCTTGTTGGAAAAGCACTCTATAAGACCTAAGCATTTTACAACGCTTGTTGGAAAAGCGCTCTAAAAGGCCTCCTTATTTTATTTTTAAAAAGGCTCTTTTACAGCGCTTGTATAATAAGCGTTATAAAAGACCTCTTTGTTTTCTTATGTTATATGACTGTTTTATTAAAAGCCTTTTACAACGCTTTTTCAAATAAGCGCTCTAAAAGGCCTTCTTATTTTATTTTTAAAAGGCTCTTTTACAGTGCTTGTAGAATAAGCGCTGTAAAAGACCTCTTTGTTTTCTTATGTTATATGACTATTTTTTTAAAAGCAATTTACAATGCCTTTTATATTTGTTGGTATCAGTGACCTCGCAATAAAGAAAATATATCAGTTTTCGTTACCAAATTAATCAGTATCAAGTGCACAGCGGAAATTAAATTTTGGGGCATGCAAAGTTAGCAATATAGAAATTTAAAGAGAGAGAGTTAGAGAAGAAGACACAGAGATTTATCCTGGTTCGGTTGTTCCACAACAACCTACGTCCAGTCCTGAAAATCCAATTGGATTTCAGATTTTCTTCTCCTTCAATAGAAAGAATTAATTACAAAGATTTTCCAGTTTCCTCCCTGAAACCTATCAATCTCTAATTATGTCTTTCCTATTGAATACCCTCTGATCCTTGTAGACACTCAGCAGCCTATCACAGAATCAAAGTGCGACTCTTTCTTGTTGAGCCCCCTCAACCAAAAAAGTAGCCACCAGTTTCGAGCTGGCTTTTCTTGCGTTCTATTTCGTTCAAAGATTTATTACAGAAAGAATAAAAGATTGTAAAACAAAAGGGTCTTCAATCTTTATGAATGTTGCTCCTCACAAATCTGGATATTCATGAATTGTTCTTGAGCACATTATCATTTCTCTTAGATTGTCAACAAACTGTATTGAGATCTGTAATCACAATTATGAAGTTGTTAGTTTGTTGTTATGAACAGCTGAGAGTGTTATGAGAAATTAATCGATTTACCAATCGATTCTTTAAAACAACACTTTTCAGCAGAACATGTCCAGACCTGTATAAATCGATTGCCTAATCGATTTCTGGGAAACTGTTTTAATAAAACTATTTTCAATCGATTACTCAATCGATTTGCCAAACTTCAGAGTTCACTGTGTTTTCAACAAGTTTATTTCAATCGATTTGCCAATCGATTGTTTTCAAAACAGTGGCTCAGGTTTTTGATGTCAATCGATTTGTTAATCGATGTGATTCAAAACAGTGACTCAGTTATTTGATATAAATCGACTTGTCAATCGCTTTGGTGGCATGTTCCTGAAAAGTTTTACCTGGTGTTTAGTTCAATCGATTTCCCAATCGATTGCAACCAAACTTTATCAAAATTGAAAGTGTTAACAATTGATTGTCCAATCGATTGTATTTGTCACAGGTGAGGTCATTTTTCAAATGATACTTTGTCAATCGATTTGCCAATCGATTCCCTCAGCACTGGAGTGCCACTGTGACTCATTCAATCGATTTACCAATCGATGTGTTACCATCAGGTTTGATTTGTGAAATGTTCAATCGATTTACCAATCGATTTCCTCCAAATCAGAGGCTACTGACTTGTGCATTTTTCATTTTTAATTAATCTAATCGATTGCCTAATCGATTGCACATTTACAAACACTTAAGATTTCCTTACACCCTTGTTATGAAATCGATTTCCCAATCGATTTTCATATTCAGAATTCAACTTTTGTTGATTTCTTGTGTTCCAAGCAATTTGATCCAAGTGTGTAGGGTTTGATTATGGTTCCTGAAATCTTGCTCAATTCAAATATTAGATTTATCATGCATTGTATGAACATTGTTGAATTATTAATTATGTCAAAATTAGGAATCAAAGGATCAAAATCCAACAATATTCAGTTCAGTTCATGTAAATTACCTATATTTGGATTTTTTTTCAGTTCAGTTCAGATCATGTAAATTACTAGTTTATATTCAGTTCAGTTCATGTAAATTACTAGTTTATATTAAATTACATGAACTTAGTATAAAACACTAAGATCAAGCTAAATATAAGCAGAAAATCAAATACATGGCTGCTTATATAAAACAATTAAACATGTTCAAACAATTAAATTACATGAACTCAATTCAGATTACATGGTTTATACAAAACAATTAAACATGTACATTAAGATGCCCTTCTTCTTTTTCTGGTGGGATTCACATTTATTTGTCCATTAACGATACGAAACGGTGGATTAATCCAAATTCCCTCATCATGATCATCTCTAAGATATAAACCTTCATCAGTTGAATCAATTTCATGTGGTTGTGATGTTGCAAATAAAAGATCATTACCAACATCTTCATCATTATTGTTATCATCACCTATTTTATTGGTCGATAGGACAACATACCATTTATCATCAGCAAGATCAGTGACATCAAACACTTGTTGAGCTTGCGACGCTAATAAAAAGGCTCGTCTTTGTATCCCACCCTATTAAAATCGACAAGCAAGAACCCTGAATCATCAATCCAAACACCATTATTATTATCGACCCACTTGCAACCAAATATGGGAACACGAAACATTGTGTAGTCTAACTCCCATATGCGCTCGATAACCCCAAAATATGATAGATTTGCATATATTGGGTTTTTGTCTTTTGCACTTGAGACATGCATCGCTTCAGCTACGAGAGTGACTCCGCTATTTTGAATAGTGGTCTGATCATCTTGTTCTTTGGTATAAAACGTGTAGACGTTAATTACATAATTAGTGTAAGAAAAGACATGTAAACTCAGACCATTTGCTAGCCACCTCAATCTCTGTGAAATTGATATGGGGTCTATATCCAACTTTGACTTTATGTGATTATTTAACCATGTTATAAAACTTCGATTGTGCTCTAGAGTTATCCAATTTTGATTCCTATTCATGTTCAAACGAGATAACTGATCCATGTGTATTGTAACATACGGTTGAACCTCATCATCATTGTGCAGAACATACAATTGTGCCTGCTCCCATTCTGTCCTTGATATAGTCAGTAGTCTCCTTCCAGTTATCCCTTCTCCTGATAGTCTTCCCGAATGACGAGACATGGGAAGCCCTATGGATTCAACATTGGACAGATATTCAGTACAAAATTCAGCAGCCTCTTCAACAATGTATCGTTCAGCAATACAACCTTCTGGTCGACTTCTACTTTTTACGTACCCTTTTAATATTTTCATATATCGTTCTATCGGATACATCCATCTCATATAAGCTGGCCCACAAAGTTGTGTCTCCTTAACCAGATGAACAGTAAGGTGAACCATTATATCAAAAAACGATGGTGGGAAATACATTTCAAGCTCACACAAAGTAACAACAATTTCCCTCTGCAATGTCGGTAATTTCTGAGGGTCGATCACTTTACTACAAATTTCCCTGAAGAAGAAACATAATCTAGTTAAGGCTAGTCGAACTTTTTCAGGTAAAATGGAACGTATACCTATTGGTAGCAAATGCTCCATTATAATATGACAATCATGGGTCTTCAAACCTTTTAACTTGAGGTCTTTCATACAAACCAAATTTTTAATGTTTGAAGAGTATCCTTATGGAAATTTAACTTCGTGTAGAAATTTACATAAAACAATTTTTTCCTTTCTAGATAGAGTATGAGCGGCTGGAGGTAGATATGTGCGATTTCCTTTCTTTACGGGACCCAATTCATTTCTTATTCCCATATAGACCAAGTCCAATCTTGCATTGATGCCATATTTAGGCTTTCCTGGAACATTGAGTAATGTACCAATAACACTATCAAATACATTTTTTTCAATATGCATCACATCGAGGAAATGTCTTATATACAATGACTTCCAAATGACTTTTTCTTCCACCCAGTTTTCACCAGCTCTCCCGCAAAAGGTTTGCCAAATTTATTGGTCAAACCTTGTACTTTTTCAAGTATTTGATATTTAGTCGGTGCTAAAGGAGCTTTACCTTCCTCTGGTTTTCCATTGAATGCATTTCTCCACCCACGATACTGATGACTATAAGGTAAAAATCTACGATGTCCAAGAAATATATTCTTCTTACAATGTATCAACTGCATCCAATTTGTACTCTCTTCACATATAGGACATGCACACTGACCTTTAATGCTATATCTTGATAAATTACCATATGCTGAAAAATCATTAATTGTGCCGAACAACATAGCCCTCATATTGAAACATTATTTCTTATACCCATCATAAACTTCCACACCTGTCTCCCACATAATTCTTAAATCTTCAATTAAAGGAGTCAAGTATACGTCGATATCATTCCCCGGTTGTTTGGGTCCAGAAATTAACAGAGGCAGCATCATAAACTTACGCTTTATACATAACCATGGAGGTAGGTTATAAATCAACAAAATCATAGGCCACGTGATGTGTGAGATGCTTTGAAGACCATGTGGATTCATTCCATCAGTAGAAAGTGCAAGTCTTAGATTTCTTGAC
>NC_021165.2:53444633-53464287 GCF_000331145.2 Cicer arietinum
ACAGAAAAGATTTCAAAACAGAACAGATCAACAAATTTCAAAAAAGAAAAGATTTTATATGATTTATTATGTAACAATTTATTAGTTTTCGTGACAACAACAAATTAATAAATACAGTACCTGAGACAACGTATCCAATTTTTTATAAAGGAGGAGCAGTAGATGGTCGCACAATACATAGAGGAGAAGAGAGTTCTCAGAGTATAAGATATGAGGGTTTGTAAATTTGTTTTAAATTTGTTTTTATTTATTTAAAGTAAATGATTTTTATAAGGCTTTTATAGCGCTTGTAACAAAAGCGCTCTAATAGGTCATTTAATTATTTGAAAGCGTATGTCTTTTACAGCGCTTGTAAAAAAAGCGCTCTAATAGGTCATTTAATTATTTGAAAGCGCAAGTCTTTATAGCACTAGTCCAAAAAGCGCTGTAAAAGCTATGTAACATCAGGTGGGAGCGCTATATTTTACAGCGCTTGTTTTTAAAGCGCTCCAAAAGCGCTGTAAAACGTTATGTGAGGGCGCTTCATTTTACAGCGCTTGTGAAAAAGTGTTGTAAAAGCCTTGTAAACATTATATTCAAGCGCTATATGACCCTACAACAACGTTTTTTTCACAGCGCTTGTCAAAAAAGCGTTGTTATATCCTCCGTTATTTTTAAAATATATTTACAACAGCGCTTGTATTTAATAAGCTCTGTAAAAGGCGCACTATAAAATATCATTTTTGGCTTAGTGTTTACTGAGAACCTCCACAGTTGTACATGTCACCCCTCAAAACACATGAAAAGACAACTTTACCCTTTTAACCATTTATAATAAGTTTTAAAATTGATAGTTTCAGAAGTTTCACATTTTCAAAATTTTCGAAATAAATATTACATTTTGAAATTTTGAAAAGTTTCGAAAGTTTCCAAATCTAGAAAGTTTTGAAATTTTAGAAAGTTTCCAAATCTGGAAAGTTTTGAAATTTTAGAAAGTTTCCAAATCTGGAAAGTTTCGAAAGTTTCTAAATCTAGAAAATTTCGAAAATTAGGAAAGTTTCAAAAATTTTGAATTGTTCGAAAGTTTCAAAAATTCTTAAAATTGTCATTTCAAAACTTTCTAATATTATGAAAATTTGCCAAATTAAAAAGATAAAATTGTATTTTCATATGGATTGGAGGGTGGCAGGGTTAAGTGGGGGGGTGCGTGGTAGAAAACTCAGATTATATTTTTTTTCTTCGTGTTATACGGATAGTCCTAACCACAACTGGGGTAGCCTGATACGGGTACGATTTTTTTAGGGTTGAACTTAAAAGTCCTATTAAAATCAGGGTTTCAAATTTAGAGTTTAAGTCCTACATTTTACCAGGTTTTTTGGCACTGGTTAGCCCATTTTGACAGCTCTACTACTTGTTAGTAAATAAGGTTGTATTTGAAAGAGAAATGTTATTTAAACACATCTTTAAACACATATACAAACACATATACCGTATACGTATACAAACATAAAGACTTATACATACTTAGGAACATTTTAGTCATTTTAGTGATTTTCATTCTATTCCTCAAAAATAATTTCTTTCTCTTTCTCTCTTCTCTCTTTTCTCCATCTTCTCTGTTTCTCCATCTTGTTCTCCACTATTCCATCTTCTTCTCCATATTGTTTTCTTTGTTTCTGTATCTTCTTCGTTTTCGATTGCATCCAATTTTTCTGTCGTTCGCTCGTTTGATGCATTCGATTATGCCGATCTTCTGCCGTTTTCTTTGTTTGCTTGTTGTATTTTCATTGTAAATTTACTTTTCCATATCATTAGGGTTTTTCGTTATTGATTTAGGGTTTCTATTTTACCTTCTTCGTTTAGGATTTTTTGATTTTTAGGGTTTCTATTTTTGACTTATTCGTTTCTATTTTTGTCTTTTTCGTTTCAAATACATTATTATTATTATTATACCTTCAAGGTAAATTGCTAGTTTTTGAATGTTGGAAGCAACCAAGTTATGAAGTTCTTGACTTGGCCAAACAGCACTTTGTATGCCGAAACAGTAACCAAACAGAATGTTAATATAAATGTTGACTTGATATTGAAGTATATTTTTGTCTATTATTTCAATTTTGAAAAATTTAGTATCATAAATGAGGTATTTTATTAAAATGTTAATATTTTGGTATTTATTTTTATGCAGTTTTGATGCTTTAAGACATGGCACCGACAAATGAAAAAAACGTAAGGAATTTATAAATTAGTTGTATTTGTATTGTTGCAATTTATTTATCAATATTAACCATATATTCATACTTTTCAGATACGTGCGAGACATGCATGTTTACCAAATTTGTTGCATGAAATCAACCTTCATTTGAAAAATGCAAATCGAACTCAAATTATGACAACTCCATTCAAATGGGTTTTAGATATGCCAAAAAACATACAAATATATAGTGCTTTATTGTCGGAGTTGGCTAGTAGGTGGGATGGACGTAGTGGGGGATTTAGGATTAGAGGTAGGATAGTTAACTTTACTCCAAGTGACGTATGTTTAGCTATAGGACTACCAATAGTAGGTGAGTCTTTGAAAGAATATGAAAATGAGGAATGTGATACATTGCTATTGTTTAGAGGAAAAGAAGTAACTTGTGAAATAATTGGTGTGTTGCTTCACATGTATCGTATGCATAGAGTCAATTTTTGTAGACTTTATATACTCCTCGCCTTTGGCGAGTTCTATTTTCCCCAATCAGGAAATCGAGTAAATACTCGTTATATTAAAATACTTGATGATCTAGAGTCTCTGCATAGCTACAATTGGGGTGTTGCGGTGTAAAATGTTTTAGTTGAAAGTTTAAGTAGGATTGAAATTATGTTGAAATAGGGGAAGGTAGATTCGCAAACACACATAACAGGTTGTGCAGCTGTCCTACAGGTATATATTTAATATTGTTTTATGTCACCGTCTATTAAAATACATCTATTAATTCATTAATATTTGTTTTAGATCTGGGCGTTCAACCACTTGTCATTGGGTGAAGCATCTGTTCCCAAGTTTAGTTTCCCGAGATTTTTGAATTGGCCAATCTTATAGTGTCAGAAGAAAACAATATTAAAAGCATTTCAAAATAACATGGTAAGCATTTATATTATTTAATTGTATAAATTATTTAATAATAATGTGTGTGTTTCAATTGTTTTTCTCTTTGCAAGATAATTGAAGAGTTAACTGCCACAAATGAAGAACTTGAATTTGATATGGTAAATGAAGCATTGCATGAACAAGAAAATCAAATTGTACATTATGTTGATTATCAATGATTGGTGGCAGAGAATAGGCAGTCCCAAGAGAATATTTCAATACTTGAGGGTGAGGTAAAATTGTTGAAAGAAGAATTGTGTAAACGTCAACCAATGCATGAATCCAATCATGAATTTGATGGTATGAATATTGAATTTTTTTGTTTATCAAATATTTATGATATGCAATTAGACTTGTTAATAACATACTATTTGTCAACACATGAGGTGGGAATTAGTACCCCTTTTGAGAAGAAGAAGAAGAAGAAGAAATGTGAGCCTAACGTGAAGAATAAAGAGAAGAAGAAGAAGAAGAAGAAGAAGAAGAAGAAGAAGAAGAAGAAGAAGAAGAAGAAGAAGAAGAAGAAGAAGAAGAAGAAGAAGAAGAAGAAGAAGAAGAAGAAGAAGAAGAAGAAGAAGAAGAAGAAGAAGAAGAAGAAGAAGAAGAAGAAGAAGAAGAAGAAGAAGAAGAAGAAGAAGAAGAAGAAGAAGAAGAAAAAAAAAAAGAAAAAAAAGAAGAAGAAGAAGAAGAAGAAGAAGAAGAAGAAGAAGAAGAAGAAGAAGAAGAAGAAGAAGAAGAAGAAGAAGAAGAAGAAGAAGAAGAAGAAGAAGAAGTATCCATCATGTACATATTATATTACAATGTTTCTTTTTTGTTTATTGAAATTTGTAGGAGAACAATACTGAAATAGTGAGAAATCATAATGAAAGTAACATCTGCATAGAATCATCTATTGATGCTATCGAAAGTAACACATTGGTTCGTAGTATTCATGGTGGGCACATTAGAATTAAATTGATGTAATATTTCATGAAGTGCCTTAGTCGCATCTTCAGACTTTGCAGCTACTTCAGCAACTTCATAGAAATGCTTGCACAATTTGTCAAACCTGTCCATTTGTGGCTTCAACTCTTTCACACCATAACTGCTCTTAATATATGAATGTTTCCTTTTAATATTTTTCTTCCACCTTGTTATGATATAATTCTTTGACACAGTTTTAACTCTCTCTTGAGTACACACAGATAACACATGGCAACACAAAATACCTCTAAACTCAAACAACGAACATTCACAGTTGACATCATTATTTTCTCGATTAAACACAACTTTTAAGACACGTTCTTTTGGTTTGTCTCCAATTGACACTTCCTCCAACACATGGTATGTAGCAAAGGAACCCTCCACAGTATACAAGGAAGCAACATAATTCATTTTAGATCTAATTTATGTTTGAACTTCCTTAAACTTGGCATGAGTGTATTCACCTTGGAATTGCTTTTCAATTGACGAGTTTGACCCACAAGAAATTGTAGTATCCATCGAATTAAAATCTGCTTCAAATTCTTTTTCTGCTCGACTTCTGAGAGCATTATCATATTGTCTTACAAATTGATTTAAACTTGTCGTTGAATTGATATAACCATCAAAGAAAGAATGTATGCTCTCACTTCGCTGTGTAGTAGACATACCTGCCCAAAAATATTTCCTTAGCAAGGTTGGTGCCCATCTATGACGTTCATTATACAATCCATTCAACCAATCATTTTGTTGAAGCTCAAACTTTTCGATGAAAGAACACCATTTTTCTTCAAATTCCTCTTTTGTGACTGTGTCATAAACCGCTTCTTTCAATGCAAACTTAATCTTTTTATATTCACTATATTGACTGAGCTTTTCAGAAATGTTTTTCATTATATGTCATAAACACCACCTATGACGAGTTGTAGGAAAGACTAACTCAATGGCATTTTTCATAGCCTTGCATTGGTCAGTCACAATACCCAGAGGGGCATTTCCTAGCATACAATGAAGCCATGATTTGAAAAGCCATACAAATGAATATGTATCTTCACCTGACAACAGTCCACATCCAAGTAATGTTGATTGACCATGGTGATTCACACCAACAAACGCAACAAAAGGCATGTCATACTTATTAGTCAAATATGTTGTGTCAAAAGTCACAACATTTCCAAAGTATTCATAAGCAGCTCTACTTCTTGCGTCAGCCCAAAACACATTCCTTACGTGAAAATCATCATCCAAATCTATGTCATAGAAGAAATCTGAATTTTGTTCCCTAATTTGGCAAAAATAGCTTATCAAGGCCTTTCCATCACCTTCTTTTCCTATTGCGTGTCGTTCCTTGTTAACATAATTCCTCACGTCTGTTTCACAAAATGGTACGTTTTCATGTCCTCTTGCATCTTTAACAAGAGATTGAAATGTCTTGCTGATCCTCACTCATGCATCATCATTGATTTGTATTGTTCTCTTTACATTCAAATTCATTTTCTTGTTAGCTTTGAACAACCTTGCCTTTGTATGACTCGTCTCGTGAGTATGATCAGGTTCAAATTTTGTAATGTTCCACAATCCATCTTTATCCAACTTAATAACAATCTTGGCAGGACAATTATTTACCTTAATTGGAAGTGTTTTTAACGTACACGAAATTTTTGACACTTTAGACCCCTCTCTTGAGCATGATAAAATTAAGTAGCAGGGCTCTCCATCTTGCCTTTTTCTTGAAGATCTAATCTTCCACCCAAAACCCTTTCTCGAAGCATACTCTTCATAAAATGATTTGACTTCTTCTAAGCAAGAAAAACACATCCCTGTTGCAGGCTCCCAACAACATGCGTTGTCATCATCATCAAGGTTGTCAACCCTGATACCTTCATCTTCAATAGTACCACAATCCATAAAGTTTCAATTGATAGTGCAAATGTCACACAAAAACTACAAAAAATAATTCAATCTGATCATTAACCACCTATGGTACTTCATTAACCAATAATGTTTATACAATTAACCAGAAACAAAAAATCAGAAAGACCCAGAATTTAAACACTACTAATCACATAATATGAAACTTAACATTTCAAATCTGATTAACATCATTGATTAAAAGTGATGAAACTTAATATTTAGATAAAAATAATTAACATGATTGATTAATAGTTCACAACTCTAATTTTTAGACAAAAATAAGTCATTAACCACCTATGGTACTTCATTAACCAATAATGTTTACACTATTAACCAGAAACATAAAATCAGAAAGACCCAGAATTTAAACACTACTAATCACATAATATGAAACTTAACATTTCAAATTTGATTAACATCATTGATTAAAAGTGATGAAACTTAATATTTAGAAAAAAATATTTAACATGATTGATTAATAGTTCACAACCCTAATTTTTAGACAAAAATAAGTCATTAACCACCTATGGTACTTCATTAACCAATAATTTTATATTATTAACCAGAAGCAGAAAAACCAGGTATGAATCCAGAAAACGTGTATGAATCAAAGAAAATAAAAAATCATATCTAAGCAAAACAATGTACCAAGTTACCTTGCAAGTGAGGAGATGAAGTTGCTCAAGTTACTTCATAAAAATTTTGATTAAAATCTGTAATTAAAAGGAAAAAGGAGGAAATGGAAGAAAGGGAAGATAAATGTGTTTATTTTTGGAGAGGAATACAAAAAAAAAAATCTGAAAAAAGAGAGACAAAAAAGAGAAAGTAAAAAAAGGGGGGAAAGTAAAAAAAAAAGGGAAAGTAAAAAAATGGGGGAAATTTAATGAAGAGAGAGATTATGTGGGGCCACAAGGATTTGTGTTTAATAATGTGTTCCAATATCATTCCTCTATTTGAAATAAAAGAGAGCATATACTTTTGAAGATAAAGGAAAAATTAAAAGGAAAGAGAAGTTTATGATTCGTTTACTTTGTGAAATTATTTTGTATTTTATTTTTAAAAAATTTGTGCTATTTTATTTTTGTTAATAAAGCGGCAAACGACATTTAAAATAAACAAAATCTCTACATTATAGAAACAATGAAAATTGTCAAAAGATTGTTTTCACTATTTTTAAAAATACATCTTAATTAATTAGGAATTTATTTTTTCTTCATGACAATGGTTATCTTCAAGACTCACTTATCAATATAAGATGAACACACATTTTAAAAATAAAACATAAAATATTTTTACATAATAAACAAGACATTTTGCATGTGATTGTATTTTTCTTCATTAAACCAGTCGCAAATTCAAGACTTGGAGTCAAGGGGTGTAAATCTTTTAACCTTTATATATCAAATTTCGGTGTGATATTTTTATCGTTTTACTTAAAATTACTAAATTTATAATATTTTACATTTATATCTATTCAAATAAATATTTCTTTTTAAATAATAGCTTAAAGTTTTTGTAACCTACAATAACTCTTTTTAACGAATTGTAAATTACATTATTTATCATTTGAAATATTGATAGAAAATATCATTAATATTAAATAATTAGTCATATTCTTAATCTTTAGAGACGAATTAATGAGAAATTAAGTAAAAAGAAAAATACAAAAAATAGATAAATTAAAATAATTAATAAGCATTCATATGTAATATATAATATTGTTACCGTCATATCACATGGAAATTATATTAGTTTGGTGGTCAAATGTGCTGGATTAAATGTAATATTAATGAAACAGTAATGGGATGTCTTGATCTTATCGCTTGTGGAGGTATTTCACGGTAGCTCGGCTGTTTTTTTGGGTTGTTTTGCTGTAATTTTTGAAATTACAACTATACTACATGTTGAGCTTACGAGAGTTATTGTTGCTATTAAAACACTCTACAAGAATGAGCGGTGATTTCTATGGACCAAATGCAATTGACAAATTTGACTTTAGAAATATGAACTTGTTCTTTAGTATATTAGAAACAGATGGTTTAACTGTCTTGAGATGGTTAAAACAATTAGTATTATTATTGTAGGTGGAAATACACAAGAAATGGGGAGTTTGAATTAAAAATATTTTACTAACTAAAGGTGAAAAATAATACTGAATAAAAATAAAAGGCATATGCAAGAAACAGAGGGAAGGAAAAAAACACATTGATTTATCCTGGTTCACTACCAAACCAATAGCTATTTTCAATCCTTTCACCCATAATGATTTAATCCAATATTTCAAAACAGATTACAACCACTTAACTTCGCAAGTTAAGTCTTCTCAACATTCAACTTGAAAACCACAAGTCGCTGAGAATTTACAACCAATTTTGGGCCAATTTATACAAATGTTTAGTTTATGTTTCTAGGTTTACTCTCACTAGAGGATGTTTATCCTGGTTCACTGCCAAACCAATAACTATTTTCAGTCCTTTCACCCATAATGATTTAATCTAATATTTCAAAACAGATTACAACCACTTAACTTCGCAAGTTAAGTCTTCTCAACATCCAACTTGAAAACCACAAGTCGCTGAGAATTTACAACCAACTTTGGGCCAATTTATACAAATGTTTAGTTTATGTTTATGGGTTTACTCTCACTAGAGGATTTTTACAATATTGCTCACAAACTTAGCATAGCTAGAATGATATTACAAATGAGTACTAAATAAAATCAAAGTATTTCATGATTGATACTCAGCTTTTTCTCGTATTAGTCTATATATCTTCGTATATTGTTCTTCAAGTGATGATGACCTTTTACAGATGTCAATTATTGCTTTCAGATTACTTCTTCATATTCCGATACTCTTTTTCCAATATTCTAAAAATTTAATTATGGTTTCTTTAATTTTCTATTTTTCCGTTGCAATCAAATTCTTAAGATCGTTGCTTTTGACTTGTGTCCATATTCATAGGAACTGTTGCCTTCAATTTGATTTTTATCTTAGCTTTTAATTTTCTAATCGTTGTAGACAATTGCTGGAATTAAATTGGTGACCGTTGTTGGAGTTCAATTCTGATCTAAGCTGCAATTCATAATTTCGTTGCTAAATTTAAATATGATCTAAGCTTTACTTCATAATTATGTTGCTTGATTATTGTTGGGATTTTCAGAATGTTCTATCTTTGATTAGCACATTTATGTTGTCATAAATTTGAATTGGATCGTTTCTATTTGATGATATATTATTCAATTCGGTGCAAAAATGTAACTGACTAGGCATTTTAATACTTTCAAGTGTGGACAAAAGTAACTGCTTGGACATTTGAATATTCAATACCAAAGCCAGAGGCAGTGAGCCATTATCAAATTTTTTTTCTGAGTCATGTGTATTCAGAGTCAACTTCCAGAGTCATGACTTTTATCAAAGTGAGACCTGTTAATTTTTTTCATAAACATTGACATTCATCAGAGTCAGACGTTTGCTTGTGTTCGAGGGAGAATCTAATAGTCAGAGTCAGAAGTAGTAAGAAGTTCAATGTCAGAACCAATCATCTTTCTCGTGTTGAATTACTGGCAGAGGCAACTTAGAAGAGGCAAAGTCAGTGTTGCATATCAGAGTCAAATGCTTGCTTTGAGTTGCTTTGTTGGAGGCAACTTATTAGAACATGTTGCACTTGACTTCAAAGTCCCATCTTTAAAGGTAAAATCTTGGAGGCAGATCATATTAGTTAGATCCTTAGACTTAGTTACTTAGAGGCAAAGGTAGATCATTAGAGACATCTCTTTTGGAGGGTGTGTGTTGTTCCTTTCCTCTGATTCGTTCTTTTATTTTATTTCCTCTTAATATGTTGGCTTCTTCTAATGGACGTGTTTAATTTGATCTGAGGAGCTTCCTCTGATAATGGATTTCCTTCTAATTTATTTTCTACACACTCAATTAAATTATCAGTGCATTAAATTGTTCCACAAAATACCTTTAATTATCATCAAAACAAGATAAGGAATTGTTCTACAAACCATCCAGGTTCTAACAATTATATCTCATATTTTTAGAAAAGGTAACCAATGTGCGAACAAGATTGTTCATTTAGGACTTCACATTTCTAACAGTCATTGGTAGGATAATTTTACACCTAATATTTCTGGTGTTTTCAATAGAAATATAATTGGTCTTCTTGGATATAAATTTTGTTGATGTTTATAGATGTTTACTGCACTCTTTTTTCCTTCATCGTGGTTTTATCCCATGAGTTTTCCTGGTAAGGTTTAACGAAACAATAGTTTGTATCCCAAAGGATTGTGTTATTGGGTTTTGATATTGTCCCTACAAGCATCTTAAAATTTATTTATTTTATTTTTACTTTTAATAATATTTTAGAGTGCTGCAAATGACGGCTGATTAACTCAAGGTGTCAACATAATTGGATGTCAAGTTAATCATGTAATGTATTTGCACTCCATTTTTGCTTAAAATTTTGATAACAAGAAAGGAAAATGGCGCATTGAGTCGCACATCTATGCAATTAACGAGATGATTGAAGAATGAAAGCGCAAATAATAATAATTTAATAATAATAATATATTATTATTATTATTGTTATTTTAAAAATAATTAAAATTAAAAATAGTAAATTATATCATAAATTTAAAAGAAAATACGTTAAAAAAACTTATATTACTAACATGAAACAAAATACATTAAATTAACGGGAAAAAAATACATCTTATTGATGTCCACCTAAATGACCTCCAATTCCATATCTAGGATTTCATCGAACTCGTCTAGCTCTTCGAACGAGTTGAGGTTCTTCCGGTTCTTCCTGATCATTATCCTCAATGTAAGTTGTAAGTGGATTAGAACCATTACCAGTAGCTTCCATATAATTTTGAGACTGAGGATCATACATGGAGTCAAACACAGCATAAGCCGACTCAGGAGTTGTGCATTGAGTTCCAAACAAATTATAGAAAAGCCCACTTTTTGTCGGATAATCGGGGGTTGGTATTTTTGGAACCGGAACGTAGTATTGAGTCGTTGGTGGATCATAACATGGAACTTCTGTAGTAGAGACATGTAGGTCAGGTGATGATAGAGACAAATGTGCTATGTTTTGTTGTTGTGGGCTTGATTGGGAGGTCGACGGAATAGAAGGATATGACGGCGGTTGCAAACAGGGATCACAGAGATATTGTTCGATATATATAAATAATTTGGTGTGATGTCTAAACCAAATCGTATATTATTTGTTGTGGCATAAAAGACCTTCTATATTCTTACCTTGCAACACGTAATTGTGACGCTCGTTCCAATGTTGAATTTCTTCCATCCAAACCCAGTTTCAGTTATCATCAACCCCATGCCTCATGTCGACCTCATGATACGCTCTCATTTACTCTGGTGGTTGTGGTATTTGTTGATGGAAGCCAAACTGAAGTGTGACCCTATATGTATGATGTTTTTCAACAATATGATAACAATGCAGATACGTACATGCAATCCAAGTGACCATCTCTTCCTCTAAAACTTCATGTTAGAACCTAAGATAAGGTCTCCAATATAACTGATATTTTAAAAAACAAGCTAAAGTAATTATAACAAGTATAAAAAAACAAAATATTTAAAAAGTTCAAATAAATGTGAATGAATATATTACTTCGTCAACCATCATGTGATCAATTGTTTTTCGATATCATTCTATGTCGTTATGAGGAACTTTACCGAAATTTAGACCACCAAAATTAAATTTGTCGAATATATTAAAAATAAAAATTATAATAAAATTAGTAACATGGTAAGCAATTGGTTTTAAAAAAAGAAAAAATTTATAAAATTTATTTGCAATAGTTACCTTTGTGCAAGTGCAAATATCCATGGATTGGGTGATTCTGGAGCGACACAAGACAAAGGATACCATGCCCAATTTTGCAACAACAATGCACATCATCCCATAGACATTACATCGGGTTTCATTGCAAGACATAGTTCTCTATACAGTGTAGCTAAAACGGCTAAACCCCAGCTATATTGGGATGCTTTATTTAAATCTCCTAACAGTGAAAGATATTTTAAATGTACACGATTGTTGGATTTGTCAGGCTTCAATAACCCTCCGATCATACGTAGGATGTATGCTCGACAAGATGCTTGTTTTTCTAATACAGATGCATCTTCACCAACATCCTCAAACGTATCCTTGAGCCACTTTAATTTAATAGAATTACCTTTTGTTGCTCCCTGAGGTGGGATAACTCCTAAGTAATCTTGACAAACTTCTTTAACGTTCACAAAATTTGAACCGCTAACAAGAAAACCAGAAATATTTAATTCTAAAATGTAGTATTGCGCACTCACCTACTGGAAGATGAAACATGTGAGTTTCTGGTCTCCATCTGTCAACCATAGCAGTAATCAGGCCGACATCTAGTTTATGATTTCCGAGTTTTATCACTTCACCGAAGCCAGCCTCTTGCAAATATGGTAATATGGCTTCATTTGATTTTTTATTGATATTACCGCAACATTTCAGTTTATCCTTTAAGGGTGACTGAAATTAATAATATATAAAAACAAAAAACAAAAAAAAAATAAGTAATGAGATTGAAAACATTATAAATAAAATAAAATAAAATTGAATAAAAAAATAAAAATAAAAACTTACAAATGCTTTAGCTTTGTGATTCATAGATAGTTCCATAATAAAAAGAAATTTTTTGATTAAGAGATGTATTTGAATGTATGGAAGAGATGTGAGGAAGTTGTGGTAAAAATGTGGGACAAGCGGTGTATTTATAGGTCGCGTCCCCAGGCAACGAGCTGATGAAGGTTTTCAGATGTCTTCAGGTGGTTGCTCCCCAAGGCACCGATGTCTTCAGGGGGTCGCTCCCTCAGGCAACGACCTCTTGAAGGGGTCGCATCCCCAGGCCATGATCATGCAAGGCCACGATTCAAGATCAATCTCGTCCGTTTAATAAAAAAATTCAAAGGATGTGGATGATCCAATACCAATCCTTGTGACTTGTTTTCAACCAATGAAATCATTTTATTAAAGATTCAATCTCGTCCATTGAATAAAAATTATCAATGGATGTGGATGATCCAATCTTTGTGATTTGTTTTCAACCAATGAAATCATTTTATTAAAGATTCAATCTCGTCCGTTGAATAAAAATTATCAACGGATGTGGATGATCCAATCCTTGTGACTTGTTTTCAACAAATGAAATCATTTTATTAAAGATTCAATCTCATTCGTTGAATAAAAATTATCAACGATGTGGATGATCCAATCCTTGTGACTTGTTTTCAACCAATGAACTCATTTTATTAAAGATTCAATCTCGTCGGTTGAATAAAAATCATCAACAGATGTGGATGATCCAATCCTTGTGACTTGTTTTCAACCAATGAAATCATTTTATTAAAATTACAAACACCTTATACCTTCTATAAATAGAAAACAAACTTACACTATCTAACCACACCTACTATCTCACTATATCTTCTCAACAATATCTCACCACACCTACTATCTCATGGCTGCTCAACAAGTAACTTGTATCGTTTCTCACAATGGTTCAATTGTCGATAGACTCTTCTAAGATTGTTCTTGCCATTTCTTGTAATGTTCTATTTTTCCGTTCAACAACTCCATTTTGTTGTGGAGTTCTTGCACATGATAGATTATGAGAAATACCAAGTTCATCAAAGAAGGTTTTAAAAGAAGGATTTATGAATTCTCCTCCATGATCACTTCTTACAAAAATGATGTTGGATTCTTTTTCATTTTGTACTTTCTTGCAAAATATTTTAAATGCATCCAAATCATCGTCTTTTTGATTTAAAAATAACACCCAAGTAAATCTTGAGAAATCATCAACAATAACAAAATCATATTTCATTCCTCCTAGACTTGTTGTTTTGATTGGCCCAAAAAGATCTATGTGAAGTAGTTCAAGAGTTCTATTTGTGGTTACAAAATCTTTTGAATGGAAACTACTCTTGACTTGCTTTCCTTTTGCACATGCTTCACATATTTTATCTTTATCAAAATTGAGTTTGGGTAATCCTCTAACAAGATCTAACTTTGAGATTTTTGAAATTGTTTTCATGCTAATATGTCGAGCTCTTTATGCCATATCCATTTATCTTTATTGATTGACAGAAAACAGGATTCATCATGTAGTTCTTTAAGATATAAAACGTATAAATTTTTCTTTCTATTTCCAAAAAACAAAGTTTCTCCAGTTTCAGTTTTTCTGGTTTCACATACCTTTGGTTTTAAAATAACTTCACATCCATTGTCGCATAGCTGACTTATGCTTAAGAGATTATGTTTTAAACCTTCAACATATTGAACATCAGTTATCTGAGCAGAGTTTGTCTTATAAATAATTCATTTACCTTTAATCTGAGCTTGATTGTTGTTTCCAAAACTAACCGATCCTCCATCCTTCTTGATGAATGTCATAAAGCAGTTTTTATCTCCTGTCATGTATCTTAAACAACCACTATCCAAGAACCAAGACTTTCTCTTTATATTTGGAAATCCAACCTGCATAAGATGTTATCTCAGCCTTAGGTACCCACTTTGTTTTGGGTCCTTGAGAGTTAGTTTTGAAATTTTCTTTTTTCTTAAGATAGCACATCGTTTTTTCATGACCGGTTTTGAAACAAACTAAACATTTAATTGTTGATTTTGGATTTGATTTGATAATCTGGGTTTCGAAAGATTTTAGATTTGATTTTGAAGTGGTTCCAGATCGTTCTCTTTTTCCCAGATTTTCTAGAGAAGGTTCAGCTTTTGTTTTGGAACTTTCTCCGTTTTGAAAGCATCCTGGAGAATGTTCTCCTTTTTGCAGTTTTTTTTAACACTGGTTTAGCAGAACGATCTTCTCTTTTAATCAACTTTTTGCTTTCAATCTTTTCATCTCTTTTTCAAAAATAGCAAGCAAATTCCAGATATCTAAGTTTTTTACAATATGAGCATCTAGTTTTACATCTTTCTTCTTTTCTTTCTAGGACAAAAAAAAATTCTCATACATTTTTGTTTTTTGAGTTTGATTGAAACCAAGACCAGCTTTATCAAAGATTCCTATTTGAGATCCCATAATTTTCTGGAAAGTTTCAATGGCTTTAATGAAATTTAACAAATTAGTTTTAAGAAGTTCATTTCCAGTTTTAAGGAGAATGTTCTCCGTTTTCAGTGCAGATCGTTCTTGACCTTCTCGTTTTTCAAAATTTTGTTTTAGTGTTTCTTTTAATTCTTGAATGATATTTGTGAGAACATTATTCCTATCTTGACTATTTTCTTTTTCTTCTTTTTCTTTATGAAATTGTTCTTTCAAGAAATTACATTTTTGAATAAGAAGATTTGAATTTTTTTATCAAGTTATCAAATTATTTTTCCATATTTTCACATAAATAACAAGATTCAGGATTTATTACCTCATATTCATCTGTTTTTTCCGTCAAGCATATGTTAGCTTCCTCACCTTCTTTAGTTTCTGATTCTTCTGAATCATCCCATGTTGCCATCATTGATTTCTTTTTTAAGGAAAATCATTTTGGTGGATTCTTGTTTAAGGGACACCCTGCTTTGTAATGTCCTAATTTATTACATCCAAAGCATGTGACTTGGCTTTTGTCAACTTCTGTTTTGGGTTTTTTTTTTTTTGAAATCCCTTTTTGATTTGATCTCTTCTTCTCATCATTCTATGTATTCTTCTAGTGAGAAGAGCAATTTCATCAGCATCTTCTTGTTCAGTTTCTTTTGGTTCTTCCTCTATTTGTATTGTGATATTTTCTTGAGATGCCTTTAGTGTTATTGTATTTCCCTTCTTGATTGGTTTGTCTTCTTATAGCAGTACTTCATGTGCTCTTAAAGTTTTAATTAGTTCTTCCAGGGGAAGTAATTCAAGATTCTTCGCTTGGCTTATAGCTGCTACCATTGGTCTCCATATGATTAGAAGACATCTCATGATCTTTCTTATTTTTTCTTGAACTGTGTAAGCTTTGCCAAGAGAACGCATTTCATTTACTATTGTTGTGAACCTTGAGTATATTTCATCAATGGTTTCTCCTTCTTGCATTTCAAACAGTTCGAATTTCCTTATGCCAATGTCTATTCTTGTTTCTTTGACATGGATTGTTCCTTCATGATGAGTTTGCAGTGTATCTCATACTTCTTTTGCAGTTGTGCGTTCATCTACTTTTTCACTCTCTTCCCTGCTTAAGGCACACGATAAGAATAATTGAGCTTTAGAGTTTAGGAGTCCCTTAGTTTTATCATCAGTTGTCTAGTATGCTTCTTTCTTTGCGATAGGGGTTGAGTTGTCTTGATCAACTTTTGGTACGAAATCTCCATCTGTATTGATGCGCCACATCCCTGTATCTTGATATATCAGAAACAGCTGCATCTTATTCTTCCAGAAATAATAGTCAGGTCCATCAAAGAATGGTGGTCTATTTGAATATCCTCTTTCAACAATGTATTTGGCTTTCGACATCTTTTCTTATAGATATTTTCTCTAGCACTTATTAGGTGTTTTTAATCTTTCTAGAGATCATGCTCTGATGCCAATTAAAGTAACAATGTCGATTTACAAGGAAGGGGGTTTGAATTGTAAATGTATTTGTTTAAAAATTCCTAAAGAAAGCTTAAGATTTAACTCAAGAATGGTCTTGGTTAAGAAAACAGAAAACGGAGAACGTTCTTGGTTTCACCAGAAAACGGAGAACGTTCTTGATTAGCTTAAAAACAGAAATTCAGTTTATGTTTTAACTCAGTTAATCAATTAAGCTTAACAAATAAAGAGATAAGAGAAGAAATATCACACAAGGATATATCCTGGTTCACCCAACTCGGGCTACGTCCAGTCCTCACAACTGTGAGATTTTCCACTAAGTATTCAAAACAAAGAACCTTCTTGGTTTTACAGCACCTAGCTTAGATCAACCTTGATCTTTTACCAGCCTTATTTCTTTCCACCTTGAAAGTAAATTAATCACCTATCGATCTTGGTAGGATTCATTACAATCTATTCAAAGTATAATTAAACTCTTATAGTTTGAGTTTTACAATAATGATGAGATTGTTTTGATATAATCTGAGATGTCTCAACTCTTGTTTGAGATTTGATTCCTTACAAAGAATACAGTAGTAATGACACAGTATGATATAAAAGTTCAAAACCAATTCTTCTTTGTGAAAATGAGAATTTCAAGTATGTGAATGTGAATGATTTATGAGACTTTGATAGCACTTGAAGTTATGCCTTTTTCCTGGATGTTGGCCCTTCTTTTATGGGTGTTTGGAGCATTTAATAATGGTCAAAAGAGCTGTTGGTAGTGCTCTGTCAGTTTTGACCAAAACTAATATATGTGATTAAAAATATTCTAGCCTTTGAACATTTTGAATCTGTTTCGACTGATGTTGTTACAGTCCTTTTTAATATGTTTGTCTTTGAGTATAAAAATCTTTGAATCTTCTCATTTAATCATTGATGATACAGCTTCAATCTGGAGCCTCGAATCTGTCCAAGACAGTTTCATAAATGATTATAATCCTCTACAGAAGTAAGGAGATCAAAACTGAAATTCTACAGAAACGAAGATTGATTATCAATATGGTTTTGGTAGTTTGATTTTTCTAGAGATTCAGTTTGATTATTCTGGATGTCTTCCTGATGTCTTTTGTACAGATCAAGATTGATTGAACTTTCTTGACTGTTTGGCTGAAGGTGTTCCAAACTGTTTTAACTAGCTTGATTTGAGACATTTTATCTTAATGATTCGAAAGCCTTCTTTGACTGAGATGAGACTTATTTGTTCCTTGCCATGTACTGATGACTTTAGTATAAAATTCAAAGGAAAAAGCTTCATTGAACTAGTGGAGATTGATTAGTCAAGATGCTGTGACGATCAGTCTTGAATCTGGAGATCATTCTCCATTTTGTCCAGAATGTTCTTGTTTTTTTGTCTGTTCAGTTTTTAACTGCTTTCTTTGCTTTTCTTGATTCCTATCTTTGAATTAAATCTTTCAAAAGCACAAGTTAAATTAACATAACATTTTAAAATCATAATTAACATTCTTAATTAAATTTTATTTATTTTCACAAAACTTTAATTTGAGAGTTTTTTTGAACACAATATACTCCAACAAGTCCACAATGTGGTTTTCCCCTAAGTGATTCTAGTGAAGAGGATGAAACATAATTCGATGAATCATCTGGTTATTCTGACGATGACATTGATGTTGACGAAGATATGGAAGCAGAAGATCAACATATCCTACCTGACTTTGATCCACCATTTCACCTAAAGAGCATCAATTTCGATACTCAAGAGCGTTCAAGTGAATTTCATCACTTGTTCATTAACGAAGTCCCAGTAGTAGATGGAACTCTAGCAGTAGGAATGAATTTTCAAAACAAAGATGAATGCGTACATGCAATCAAATGTTACCATCTAAAAAAATCACTGAATTTTGTGGTACAAAAATCAGATTTAGAAAGGTATGTTATTTATTGTTCAAGTCCAAATTTTTTGTTTACATGCAGAGCTTCAAAATGAAAAAAAAATGTGAATTGTGGGTGATTGGTAATTGAATCTGCCTTATACATGCACAAATTCTGCATTGTCACAAGATCATTCGAAACTCGATTCTAACATGATATGTACAAGCATAATGCAAGTTGTGAAAGTGGTTCCTTCAATCAAAGTGAAGGTCATTATTGCTGAGATTCAGACTTTACACAACTACAAAGTTACTTATAGAAAGGTCTGGAAGGGAAAAAATAAAGCAATCGAACAAATTTATGGCAATTGGGAAAAGTCTTACAATCAACTCCCACAATGGTGGTTGTGTTGGACTTTAGTCCTTTGAATCCTAATTTTGACATAATTAACAAACATACAATGTTCATACATCACATGATAAATCTAATATTTGAATTGAGCAAGATTTCAGGAACAACAATCCAATCCTACACACTTGGAACAAATTGCTTGGAACACAAGAAATCAACAAAAGTTGATTATTCACTGAGTAAATCGATTGGGAAATCGATTTCATAACAAGGGTGTAAGGATAAGTATATGTTTGTGTTTGTATAATCGATTGGGCAATCGACTGACTAAATTAGAATTGAAAATTAAACAAGTCGGTGGCAACCTGATTTACAAGTTAATCGATTGACAAATCGATTGTGCATATCACAAAATGTAAACCTGATTGAAATACATCGATTGGGAAATCGATTGGGAAGTCACAGGGCACTAGGAAATCGATTGGCAAATCAATTGCCTAAATAAAATTTCAAAAGTAACTTAAGCCTTGACTAACACAATCGATTGGACAATCTATTGTGAGAATTTCAATCAAGTTAAGTTTGGTTACAATCGATTGGGAAATCGATTGAACTAAACATCTGGTAAGAACTTTTCAGGCAAATACACACAAATCGATTGACACATCGACTAACATCAAAATAGCTGAGTCACTGACTTAAACACAATCGATTGGCAAATCGATTGAAGGAAACATCTGGTAAGAACTTTTCAGAAAACAAATACCAAATCGACTGGCACTTCGATTAACATGAAATTAACTGAGTCACTGTTTTGAAACACAATCGATTGGGAAATCGATTGAACTAAACATCTGGTAAGAACTTTTCAG
>NC_021165.2:53464436-53467638 GCF_000331145.2 Cicer arietinum
CTATATAAACTGTCTTTCAATCTTTTTCTCACAACTTTAAAAACTTTGATAAAAAATCTCAATACATTTTTGTTAACAATCTGATACTGCTTTTTCAGATCAAGACCAAAAGATTATCCATAATCATTGAGAGAGCTGAAAAAGTATTCTTGAGAGAAAAGACAATGTTCTCATGAACAATCCTTGAATATCCAGATTCGTGAGAAGTCACATTGATCAAGATTGAAGACTTCTTTTTGTTCTTCTTTTATTCAGTTTGTAATAATACTTTGAAAAGAAACGAAAGCGAGAAAGCCAGCTTGAAACTGGTGGCTACTTTCTTGGGTGAGAGAGCTCAACAAGAAGGAGTCGTACTTTGATTCTGTGTTAGACTGCTGAGTGTCTACAAGGATCAGAGGGTGATCAATAGGAAAGAGATCATTAGAGATAGATAGGTTTCGGGGATGAAACTGGACAATCTGTAATTGATTCTTTCTATTGGAGAAGAAAATCTGAAATCCGATTGGATTGTCAGGACTGGATGTAGGTTGTCTCGTTGACAACTGAACCAGGATAAATTCTTGGTGCAATCTTCTCTAACCCTTAACTCCTTTAATTTTCTATCTTGCAATATTTGTATGTGTGATTAATATTAGATGCATGTTAAACATATTCTGTGTTAGGTAATATTGTTTAAACTGGAAATTTGACTCGCATGCATCTTGGTTAATCTCTTATTCATCTACTTGCAATTGCTAATCTTGTATGCCGCAATTTAATTCCGCTGTGTGTATGAAATTGATTTAATTTCTTAAAGAACTGATACATTCCGATTATTTCGAGGTCATACTAACCAACAATTGGCCTCAGAGCCTAACTTTTCGAGAGGTAACACTCATAAAAGGAATATGGCCTCAAACGATTTTCTGGGAGAAGGCGCATCATTAGCAAGACCTCCAGCATTCAATGGAACAGCTTATATGTACTGGAAGCACAGGATGCTGATATTCCTGGAAGCCAGTGGCATAGACATCCTTGACGCTGTTGAAAACGGTCCATACATTCCCAAGATTGCAGGAACAAATGACTCAATGATTCTCAAGCCTAGAGCCGACTGGTCTGACGACGACAAAAAGAAGGTAGGTTATAATGCTAAGGCTAAGAACATTATAACATCTGATCTTTGTGCAGAAGAATTCTTTAGGGTATCAAACTGCAAGTCAGCAAAAGAAATGTGGGACATTCTTCAAGAAACACATGAAGGAACCACAGATGTGAAAAGAGCTCGCGTAAATACACTTATGCACGAATACGAATTATTCAGCATGAAAAAGGACGAATCCATCAGCGATCTGCAAACCAGATTCACACACATTGTGAACAATCTTCACGCATTGGGAAAGCAAGTGGACAACGAACAGCAGATTGGAAAAATTATGAGGTGTCTAACCAGAGAATGGCAGCCCAAAATAACTGCCATAGCTGAATCTAAAGATCTAGCAAAGATGACAACTGCAACATTGTTTGGAAAACTAAGGGAACATGAAATGGAACTGCATCGGCTGGACGAATCAGAAATGGAAATCAGGAAAAAGAAAGGATTATCCTTGAAGGTTCAAGCCCATCAATCGAAAACTGAATCAGATAACTGCTCAGATGAATCCACTAGTGAAACTGAAGAGACTGAAATCGGGTCACTTGTCAAGAAATTTAAGAAATTTCTGAAGAAAAAAGACAATAAATTCAGAAAGCCATCTAGCTCCAAGACTAGTGACAACAAGACAATTACATGCTATGAATGTGGTAAAACTGGTCATATCAAGTCTGACTGTCACAAGATGCAATACAAAAATAGGACTACAAATACTAAAGACAAGGAGCCAGCTCACAAAGCCAGAAGAGCATATATTGCATGGAGTGACAACGAACAATCCTCTGCCTCTTCGGATGAAGAAGAAGTCAATTTGTGTCTCATGGCAAATACCGATTCAGAATCAGAAAATGAGGTTAGTTCACAATCTAATCCAACATATGATGAGCTACAAGAAGCTTTCAATGAACTGCATGATGATTATGTGAATTCCATAAAACAGTTGTTAAGCACAAAGAAAATGCTTGAACAAATGAAAAATGAACATAAAGAAATTGAAAATTTATGTGAACAACTGAAAAAGGATTCACATGAAAAATCTGCAAGATGCATTGAACTTGAGAATACTGTTGCATCATTAAAATATGATTTATCGAAGTTTGCTAATAGTAAAGATAAACTGAATGTCATACTTAGCAATCAAAGACATGTTCATGAAAAATCTGGTTTAGGATATACACCAAATATGCATGTTAAAAGAAATAAATATAGATATGGTATTGGTTATATGCAAACCAGAAATGTCAAACATGGTCAAAAATCTGCTATTGCTAAGAGTATGTATGACATCTTTACTAAACCAAACAAACATTCATCCTTTGATGGCAAATGTCATTTCTGTTGCAGAAAGGGACATTTTGTGTCAAATTGCAAATTTAAAAAATTAGCCAATAGAGGATGGAAGCAAGTTTGGATAGCAAAGAAATCTGTGTTTGACACTAACCATCCAGGACCCAATTTAAATTGGGGACCTAAAACAAAATTCTGATTGTATGTTGCAGGTGTGCTTGACATCCACGAAACACTCATGGTATCTAGATAGCGGATGCTCAAAGCACATGACAGGTGACAAATCCAAATTCCTGTCCTTGACATTAAAGGAAGGAGGCTTTGTCAAATATGGTGATAACAACAGAGGAAAGATCATTGGAATTGGTGATGTAGGCGATGAATCAACTGCAGTAATCAAAAATGTGCTATATGTTGAAGGATTAAAGCACAACTTACTGAGTATAAGCCAGCTATGTGACAAAGGTTTTCATTAAATGAAGAAAGATTGGTCAACCAAGTTGTATTGATGACACAGGAAAAGAGTCAATGGCATTTAATCAGAAAGTTTTTTTTGTTTAAATCGATTGGGTAATCGATTTCAAGTTTGTTCTTTTTTGTTTAAAGAATCGATGTGGGAATCGATTGTTTTAGCCCAGGATTCAAAGTTCAGAGATGTGTTTTGAAATAAGCCCGAGCGTCGATTGGGAAATCGACTAGTTCAGTATTCAACGTTAAGACAATCGATTAAGTAACTCTGGACATCGATTTGGACATCGATTTGAAATATTACCGTTGTGACTA
>NC_021165.2:53468138-53480262 GCF_000331145.2 Cicer arietinum
AAATCCGAAATGAGTGGGGAGCACCAAAATATATTGAAGAAATAAGATATATGGAGGGAATACACTATTTTTGTGTGGTCTGTTTGATTACTATTTTTATTCTTAATAGTTTTTTCTTTTAAAACTCTATTCAATCACTTGTTTCACTTTTATAACTTCTACCTAGGTTTTTTTTTTTTACAATAAAAGTTAAAACAAATTATATAAAAAAAATATAACAAAATTCTGAACACACTTTATCATAATAAAAAAAAATATATATATATATATATATATATAGTGCAAGCTAGTATATATAAAATGGAATCTAACTCAAGTATAAGGAAGCCAAATCGTTACTTTAGATCCAAAATAAATACATTTTTTTCAAATGTGACTTTAAAACAAAATTGTTTTAATAGGTGAGTTAGACCACTTTTATAAGTAATTTACTATAGATTACTTAGTACTTAAAAATCATTAAAAATTATCACAACAGTAGACTATATTCTTCAGAAGTAATAGTTTACGACCCTTCTTGTTTTTATGTATAAGATGGTGTTACGATTGATGTCGATTTGAAACGAAATACATATTTTTTTTCTGTTTTTTTTTTTTATAAAACCAATATCATTTAAGTCATTAGAGTCTAATTAAGTCATTATGTCACAAGTTTGAATCTAGTTGGCAGAATGATATAGTTTTTTCTTGTCGGTAAAATATATCATAAGTACTACCATAAATTCACACGCAACTGCGATGTCTTGAGTTCGAACTCGAGACAAAACGTTTAAACTAATAATTTGGTCAATTGAAATATAACTTTTAAAAAAAATCCATTACGTAAATCATATGATATTATGGAGCTTATCGATCTTATCTTTTTGAGTTTGAAAAAAACAATGGTTTATTTTTTGTTTTTTTATTCACATTGTTATGGTTTTTTTTTTTTACTAAAAAACAATATTAACTCATTCAAATCAATAAAAAATAATATTGATACAATATAAATTCAAAATCGCTAAAATCAAAAAATGAAGAATCTACAAATAAACTCACAGCATCCATGTTAATAGCACAAAATGGTAACATGACTATAAATATAACAAAATTCAAATTTATGGAATACATATGTCTTCATGTCATCAAAATACCTATCTTATATTGACAAAATTCATAATGTTCATTTTAAACTCATAATATGATTAATCGACCCTATTCAAATTATACTAGTGTTATATTGTTCAATAATTTTTTTATCGGATTTGTGTTTACAAAACTCACAATTATATTAAAAGTTTAGATCAAATAGATCACATTTATAAAATTTAAATTGTTTTATCTATTGGAGAAATGAGATAGATGGAGGGAAAAGATAATGATGTAAAAATATAAAAGAAATAGATTTAAATGTATTTTTGGTCCCCTTTTACTAAAATAAACTTTGTGTCCCTTCATTTCTAAAATAGGTGTTTTCGTCCTCTATTAATTAATTCTTGAGATTTTTTTGGTCCCCGTTATTTTTTATGATGTCGCACTCTCATTAACAACACAATAATTAGATGACATTTGTGAGTTAAATAAAATATTTTCTTTATTGTTATTTTCTCTATTAACTAATTCTTGAGATTTTTTTGGTCCCTCGTTATTTTTTATGATGTGATACTGTGATAAATAACATGACACTTAGATGACATTTGTAAATTGAAGAAAATATTTTTCATACTATTATTGTTGTAATTAATTTTACTATTTATTTCATTTATATATGCAAATATTAAAAGTAAAATAAATAAAATTTTAAATATTTTTTATCTAAATATTTTAAATTATAGTCGGATAAAAATAAATTTTTAAATATTTTAAGTTTCATTTTTATTTTTAAATATTTTAATTCATAAATAAAATAGAATAAATTTATTTTAATATTATAATGTATAAATAAAATAAATATTAAATAATATTTAAAGTATAATAGTTTTAAATATTAAATAATAATTTTAAATATTAAAAATAAAATAAATAAAATTTAATTTTTTTTATATAAATATTTAAAATTTAAAACTATTAAAAATGTTAAATCAAATAAATAAATTTTAAAAAATTTATTTAAATACTTTAAAAAAAATAATTTTAAATATTTTAATATATAAATAAAACTATTTTTTTAATATTTTAATATATATAAATTAAATTAGTTACAAAAATAATGATATTGGAAATATTTTATCCAACTCAGAAATGTCATCAAATTGTCATGCCATTAATGAAAGTGTCATTGTTAGATTACTTGTAATTCATGTAATGTGTTACTTACATATAAAAACTAACTAATTAACCCCTTGATTAGTTGGTTAGAAGATAGTTAGGATGAATGAGGACAAAGCCATGTATAAAAAGCATAGCCTTATCAATGAAAAGTATTGAATTCATTCAAAGAAAACACATTTTTATGTCTTACTTGCAACCCAAGCAACAACTTGAAACTTTGAAATAATTGGTATATAGAGCAAGGTTCATTGATCAAAATTAAAGAGTGCAAACACAAGTGGAGTTTGGGGATCAAACACGAGTGGAGTGTGAGAATCAAATACGAGTGAAGTGAGGATGAGTTCAAGTGCAAACAATGAAAACTGTTCAGCCCACACACCACATTTTAATGGAAATGATTGGGATAGATGGAGGGTGCAGATTCATGCATTGTTTGAGTTCCAAGAAGTACTGGAGATAATAGAAAATGACTTTGATGAACTGGCAGCAAATCCAACAGAGGAACGAACATCCAGATTTAGATAAAGCAAGAAGAAAGATTGCAAGGCCACATTTATTCTTCATCAATGCCTTGATACTGCAAATTTTGACGAGATATCTGATGCAAGAAGTGCAAAATAAGCGTGGGACATTCTTGAGAAGTTTTATATAAGAGACAACAAGGTCAAATGATTCTTACAAAGGGCATGCATATACTACTCTGAAGTGTTTGCTCTAGTGGCAAAGATTGAAACAATAAGACTAGTAATAACACTAGTCTGTGCTAGAGGTTGGCTGATGAGTCAGCTTGATGTTAAGTCTGCATTTTTGAATGGATGGCTGGAAGAAGAGGTGTATGTCTCTCAACCACTAGGACTTGTGATTAAGGGAAATGATGATAAAGTGCTCAAATAGCTTGGAACAAAAGAATTGACTAATTCCTAATTGGCATTGGCTTCATCAAGTGCACAGTGGAATATGGAGTTTATGTGAGGCATTACACATTGAATGGAGGACTTGCAATTATCCTACAATGCCTATATGTTGATGACTTGTTGGTAACTGACAACAATAAGAAGGCAATTGAAGAGTTCAAAGAAATCATGAAGGATGAGTTTGAAATGTCAGATTTGGGAACCAGTCATAACATTGTCATCGTGTGAGGCTGAGTACATTGTTGGAAGCTATGCAGCCTGCCATGCAGTGTGGATGGAATCATTGATAGCTGAATTAAGAATTGAAATATGCACACCAATACCATTGATGATAGACAATATCTCAGCCATAAATCTAGCAAAAAATCATGTGTGTCATGGAAGAAGCAAACACATTGAAACTAGGTTTCACTTCCTAAGAGATCAATTTGGAAGATGCAAGCTAAAGCTCTTGAGGACAAGTAGATTTGAGGAATTAAGACAAATGTTAGGTGTGGTATCACTTAGATACTTGTGAATTAGCAATGTCAATCACACGAAATGGAGGGTTTGAATTGTGACCCTTTTAAAATTTTGATTCATGTGCTTAATTTAAATCAACTCAAAATCAATTTTAGTTAAAACAAAATGTCCAGAATGTTATGGATATGTTAGAAGTAAATAAAATAAATTAGTTTATAATGAAGTGTGATTTGTGTGTGCAAATAATTCAAGATAAGGGATATAAATATCACACATAAAAAATATATTGGTTCACCCAACTCGGGATAGTCCATTCCTCACAACCGTGAGATTTTCAATATGTGCTTCAGAACCAAAATGTTCTCTTTAACACATTTTCTCTTGATCACACCTTGATCAATTACAATATTTACCTTTCAACATAGAAAGGATTTTTACAAACACACTCAATCTTACATAAAAGATAGACTTGAGTTACAAATGATGTGTATAATAAAAGTATAGGGATCTTGAAACTACTTAATACTTGTTTGAGATAAATGAACGGCAGAGTTAGTAAATAATGATCCACAAATATAGTGAAGAGATATGAAGCTTGCTTGAAGAGTTTTTGACTTGTTCTTACTTGAACAAGTGTTGGTAGATTTGTAAATTAAACTTTTGCCTTCATCTTCCAATTGATCTTCAATTTATAGATGTAAAAAGGCTTTGAATATTCACTATAAACTGAATATAGCCGTTGGACACATTTTTCAAGTGTTAGATATATTTTAAAACAATTAAAAATGTGTTTATATTGTTGTCCAGAACGTTCTTGACAATCAAAGAACGTTTTTGCTTTTGGGTTTGATGGAAAACGTGAATGAGTGAGTGAATGAGCTGTGAAATGTCAGTTTGGTACTGTTTTCAATAAGAATTATGCGGAGCTTTCTGCAGAAAATTGTACGCACAATGTACTTGTGTCCTTGTTCACAACTCATCAATTTGGAGATCAATCTTGAGGTTGTTTTCCTCCTTTGGGCATTCAGCTCGAGTTCTGGGCTTCACCATTGATTTGAGCAGTCTTGTTACTCTTTAAATTGTGGTTTGGACTGTAGAAAATTATATGTTTTAATTCTGCCTTTAAAAAAGAATAACTAGAATGTTCTTTTCTAATACTAGAACATTCTTTGTTTTTGTTTTGTACGAGTGCTGGATTTTTGACGTTTGACAACTATTATGTGTCATGCTTTTTACAGTGTTAGTGTCTTATCGTTTTTGTCCTTGTTGTACTTATTAACCATCAATCTGGATATTGATCGTGTTGTTTGTTTTTTATGCTTTGTTTTGCCTTTTATTGATCTTATGGAAAAAAAATTGTGCAAAATGATTTTGTGTATGTAATTATGTTATTCTCATAATGATGGCTGGTAATTTGTGATGATGATTGACAGCCAAAAACGATCTTGATTTAATGATAATCTTGTTCTTTTGCAGACTAGAATGTTCTTGGAATGATCATTATTGAATGTAGTGAAAACTAGAATGATCTTTGTTTCTGTTTTGAGTAAGTGCTTGAACTAAGAGTAACTAACAGTTGTTATATGCTTTTTCTTGTTTCGTGTGCAGACTATACTGTCTTATCATGGTTGTATTTGTTACTTTACCAATCTAGAGATTGATCTTGCTTGTTTGCACTTGATGCTTCACTTTGCCTTTGTTGATCTTTTGTCTTTGAACGAATTGTCCAAAGCGATCTTAAGTAGATAATTATGTTCCTTTGTAATGAATACAGGTGATTTGTAATGTAAATTAATGTATTTTCGTAGTTCAGATCGATCTTGAATTAAAGAATGCTTTATTCTTTATAAATCAAAATGTTATTGGATTAATGGTATAAAAACCAGACCGATCTTCGTTTTTTCTGTTTTAAATTTCAGAGCAGCCTTGATCTTTTGTTTGATGCTTATCTTCTTCATGAAGATGTAATCATCATTATCTTGAGTAATTGATATATGATATATTCTTTTTGAGATTATTTCACTATATGCACTTTGATGACGTGAATGGTTTCTTGCTTGTCCACTTATGCAATTCATCTACCTTAAATAAATCTCAAGTGCACTCATTAGTAGATCATCATTCATAAAACTTAATCATTTGTTTTATAAGGTTTGTTGTCATTAAAACATATATCAAAAATGTTTTTTACCTCAATAATTTGAATTAAGGGAAAGTGTTAGATTACTTGTAATTCAAGTAATGTGTTAGTTGCATATGATAACTAACTATTTGATTAGTTAGTTAGAAGATAGTTAGAATGAAAAGTATTGAATTCATTCAAAGAAAACACATTTTGTGTCTTACTTGCAAACCAATCAACAATTTGAAACTTTGAAACTTAACAATTACTCTAACAATCATATCATTAAAAATGATGGGCTAGAAAGAGAAAAAACATCCAAAAGTTAATTAATAGAATACTAAAAATTCAATTTTAAATATGAGAGAACTGAGATTATTTTAAATAAAATAGAGAGACAAAAAATATATTTAAATCAGATAAATAAAAAGATATGAAAAGAAATAGAAATAAATATGTTACGTCGGTCTTTTAAGAGCAAATTCAAATGAAAGATAATAAATGCACTGCTTTAAATTGGTAGACAAACGTTGATTGTTATGAATCAATACTAAACGAAAGGCAAGAATTGTACATAAATTAATTTGCAATTAGCTTTTAAATCCTCTGAAAAAATATTAGTGTGTAACTCGTGCGTCACACGGATACAAATTATTATTTTGATAAATATATTGTTATATTAATTTATATAATATAACAATTTGAATTAACATTAATATTAAAGGCATAGTTTTATTGGCATTGACATTAAATATATAATTTGAATTTTATCAACAATTCAATTCCATACAAAAAAATAACTTACAATTAACAAATCTAAATCGTAAAAAGAATGTCGTCCACATGTTTACAAATTATTGAAAATATCTTTGTACATAACTTTTTTTTGTCGGCACATGGTTTTCTTTCTTCATCTAAAATAATAATCTTCAATCCTTCCATACACTTTATTCATGAAATAGCCACATAGAACTCATCATGAGTAAATACAGATCGCTTTAAATACAAAACAACTTGAGAAAGAGATTGACCTTGACTGTTATTTATGGTCATTGCAAAACACAAAGACAATGAAAATTGTATTCTCTGGGATTTAAATGGGAAAGTTGGATCAAATGGAACCCCAAATTCATCCTTGATATATAAATCTTATCACAATTGCTCCAATAATATTTGTACACAGTTCATTTATGAGCAGTCTTGTTCCATTACATAGTTCATTAGTTTGATCAATGTTTTTCAAAAGCATGACTGGAACATCAATCTTTAATCTTAATAGGTGATTTGGAATTCCTGAACATTTCATGACATTCAAAAAATTCAGGTGTGAACCAATCTCCCTGCACAATAAAATTTTCATCAAAAAGGACAGTTGAGTCTGAACTAATATATTTCGTTTCCTCACTTGGAATTAATGATAAAACATAATCATTAACGATATCGACAGTATCATGAGTCAGAGCAAGTATTGCCCTCTCTTCATAGTATTTCATATTGTTCATGTTCTGTAAAAGCAGTGGATATGTCAATTCATAATATAAAGTTAGTATTTCAATAAATAAAATTGAATAAGTTAGTTGGTAGTACTTTTAGTTTACTTTTAACCTTACTTGAGTTTGAAAGAAAGAATTTCAGGGTTGAATAAAAGTTGAGTACAGTTCATTGCATTTTGTAGTTGGCTTTTACCATTAAACATCTTCACTTTTAGAAACTGAGCAAGTACAACAACATTTTAATTATAACCGGATTGTAAATTCATCAACATAAGATCCAAGAAGTGCGCATTCAATCCTTATACTACATAAAGAAAATAAAATTAGTTAATACTTAATAGAGAAAGTTATTAAATACTAAAAAAAAATTATATAATATAAAAAACCTCATTCATCTTACTCTAACTCAATAACTTTAAATTTTATATTGACACCATTGCTAAAATAATAATGATTAAACTGTCAATAACTAAAATAAAATAACAATGACAGATTGAAATAAATTTACTAATCAAGTAATTCATGTCAATATTTTGAATTTCTAGTAATGAAATGAATGAGTACGGATAGATTGTGACCAAACTGGTTTTTAATTCTCGAACCATTGTACCATTTGCAAATTCAATTTGAATTGGTGTTGGGTTGTTCTATATGCTCTAGAGTTAGACGCAACACCAAGAGAACGAAAATTGTACACATCTCACTCAAATCGAGAAATAAGCGATTTTTGCAATGTTGCTTGAATTTTATCACCCTAAAAATATGAAACAGAAATTTGTTAAATTAATAACATAACAAATAAATTTGTGTATAATTTAAAATTTTGATTTTATAAAATAAATAATTAAACCTTGTCATTCATCAATACCATTTTCATCGCATAAAATTTATATTTGACATTCAGATTAGACAGAAATCATAGTTGTACAACTCTAACAACCAACTCATTTTTTGGAGAAATTGAAGCAACAAAATCTGTTTTTTTCTTTTCAGACATCGGAGAAACATAAAGAGTTGTGTATAGATGAGATAATAGTTGTACAACTCTAACAACCAACTCATTTTTTGGAGAAATTGAAGCAACAAAATCTGTTTTTTTTTCTTTTCAGACATCGGAGAAACATAAAGAGTTGTGTATAGATGAGATAATATAAATGATATTTATAAGGTATAAGCCGAAAATAGGATATTATTGAGAAGAGACGGTTAGCAGAGGAGCTAAAAGAATCAATAAGAAAAGTAGCACTAAAAGAATTCGTAAAATAAAATAAATTTTATAAATTAAATTAATTTGAAGAAGTGGTTGCTAAAATAGTATTTAAAAAACAATTATTTTCAAAAAAGAAAAAACTGTCAAGTCGTTGTGTAATTAATTGTATTTTATTTTTAATTCATTCTTCTTATTTTTAATTGGCCATTAAATTTTCAAGCACACGTCAAATCGCGATGTAAAGGAAGTTTTTTTTAAATATATATATATATATATATATATATATATATTAATCATTACTTTTAAAAAAACTGTGAAGTCATGATTGTATTTTATTTTTAATTCATTCTTCTTATTTTTTTAATTGGCCACTAAATTCTCAACTGACGTATCATGTCAACTTGTGATGTATCCTGATGTAATGAAAGTTTTATTTGTTTCTTTAAAAAAAATCTGCACAATGTGGTGGTTATTTATATTAATAGAAATTTCATATTTGTCTAACACTCTATTTAACACGTGTCAAACTTGTCAAAGTATCATGCTTACTTTATTATATTGTATAGATATTACCCACCTTGTCATGTTTGCTTAGTTTTAAACAACTTCGTCAAAATTGTGTTTCCCGTAACATATATCAAGTCTCTTTCCTAAATGACTATCATTACAAATATAAATATGTCAAATGTGTAATAAATATTTTTTAAAATCAGCTGTTATATTGAAAGTTATTGTCATATATATCACATCAATAAAATTGACATTAATCTATAATCAGTTATTATGTCATCAAGATGTATCAAAATTAATGTTATATATCATTATATTTTTGTCGTTAATCTTAATGCATCATAAAAACGTACACTAACGGAGCTTTGTGGGGATATAAGTGTGAAGTAACAATGTCGATTTACAAAAAAGGGGGGTTTGAATTGTAAATATGCCTTTTAAAAGTTCCTGTTAAAACTTAAGAAAATAACTCAAGAATGATCTTGGTTATGAAACAGAAAACGGAGAACGTTCTTAAATTAGCAGAAAATCAGTTTCTATTTTATCTTAATTAATCAATGCAGTATAATAAAGAATGAGATAGGAAAGAGAATACCACACAAAGATTTATCCTGGTTCACCCAACGTGGGTTACGTCCAGTACTCACACTGTGAGATTTTCCACTAAGTGTTTAAAACGAAGAGCCTTCTTAATCTTACAACACCTAGAATAGATCGACCTTGATCTATTTCTTCCTTAATTACTTTCTACCCAGAAAGCAATTACAACACCTATCTAACCTTGATAGGAAGCGATCTTAAACAAACTATAAAGAAACTCTTATAGTTTGAGTTTTTACAAATGATTGAATTTGACAGAATCTGATATTGCTCAACTCTTGTTTGAGAATAGATTCTTTATAGAGTATCTAATGACAATTTCGCAGCTGATATGTGAATGTGCAGCAGTGGTTGTTTCGCGAATTGCAGAAAATGATGTTGCCTCTGTTTTTGCAGAATTTCAAGCTTAAGTGTGATTGTATATTGTTGATTACTTAGCACTTGAATTTCTTGCTGAGAACTGGGATAATGGCCTTCTATTTATAGGCTGTAGATGTACTTGAATGAAGGTACAAGAGTTGTTGGAGAGACTTTGCTTTTTGACTGAAACATTATTTTAGAATAAAAATAATCCCTCTTTGAAATAGCTTTTTGACTTTAAATGGTTTAGCATTTAAAGCATCTATGTCCTTTCTTTGACGTTTCAAAATCTAACTTAATTCTCCCCCTTTGTCATACAAAAAGGTAACCGTGACAGAACTAAGATGCTATGGAGGGAGAGGATCCTTCTGAGGAGGAGGATTTTCCAGGATGAGGGATTTGAGAAGGAGGTGGCACCAGATGAGGAGGCGGAGGTGGAATTGCCAGCTTGGGAGCAAGGTGATCAGCCATCCAAGTTCTGAGTAAAGCAGTCTCTTGATCATGCTGAATTTGTCTTGCCATGATGATCTGGAGAGCGGCCATGATATCAGAGTTGGAGGGTGCAGCTAAGGTGGAAGTGGAGGGAAGGTGAGCGGAGGGTTGAGAAGAGGTAGCAACAACTGTGTTGGAAGGAAATAAGGATGGGATAGAGGCAAAAGAAGATGAAATAGATGGTAGAGGGCCAACAGATGAGGTAGAGTGGTCAGCAGGAGCGGGAAAGTTCAAAAACTGACTTATTCCAAAAATGGAAGAACTGGTTTTCTGTGGTGAAACAAATAGTGGAGACATGGTAGAGAGAAGAGGATTAGACAAGAAAGTACTAAAGTGATGTGTAGGGCAGTGAAGTGTTTGAGAATAAGAGGGAATATGTGAAGAGACTGTGCCAGATGTTTGAGCAAAAAGAGTGGAAGGTGATGGGATACGTTCTGGAGAACGTTCTGGAGGAGGTGGAGAATGTTCTGGTGTAGGAGTTTTGTCTGAGATTTCCTTAGGATCAGTGGAAGGAGAGGAGAAGGAAATAGAATTTGTGGAAGGTCGTCTTCCTGCTAATCTCTTCCTTTTGAGAGAGGTGGGACAGGATGGAGGAGTAGGTGTTGGAGCAGAGGCGGTGTTACGCATATGAGATAGATTTTTGGTGGAAAACTTAGAAATTTTGATCAAAGATTTTTCAGATGCAAGAGATACTCCAAAATGCCTGAAGATTTTAGTCAGGACCATGCCATAAGGCACAATATTCTTTTTGTAATCTTTCTGGGCTGCACAGATCATGTGCTGGAGAATAACATGAGGTAAGTTCAATCTCTTGCAGTTTAACAGATGATAGATGAGCAAGGCGTCATTATCAGAAACGTACTCATGACTTCCACAGTGTGGAAGTAGAGTATGTTGACACATATTGTTGAAGACTTTAGGAAGAGGCTTTAAGTAAGTGGTTAAATAACGTGTGGAGTTTTCTTCAAACAGCTCGACCAAAACATCTGTTTTTCTAAGACCCAGAGCTGAATACCAGTTGTCACCAAAGACAGTCTTGCAGTTTAACAGATGATAAATGAGCAAGGCGTCATTATCAGAGACGTACTCATGACTTCCACAGTGTGGAATCAGAGTATGTTGACACATGTTGTTGAAAACTTTGGGGAGAGGCTTCAAATAAGTGGCCAAAAATCGTGTGGAGTTTTCTTCAAACAGCTCGGCCAAAACATCTGTCTTTCTAAGACCCAAAGCCAAATACCAGTTGTCACCAAAGACAGATGGCCCTTCTGTTGGTAGCTGAAGGATATTGGCCAAAATGTCTGATGTCAATCTGATTTCTACTCCCTTAATTTTTGAGATAAAAAGAGATTTGTCAGCAAAAGTTTTGGCATTGCAGTAGAATGCACGGACAACATCTGGGAAATAAGATTCAGAGATCTTTAAGAATGAAGTCCAGCCAAGAACATCAGTATGGTGCTGAACAGCATTTCCATCTACAACAAGATTATCAAAAACAAAAACTCTGCCTATCCCAACTGGGCATTGAGCCCATTTTTCATTGAATAGTTTTGATTTGGCAAGGGAGATTAGAGGAGGAGCATTCTGTTTTGGTTTCTTAGTTGGGGGAGATGGTTCAGAGTCAGAGGACGTGGAGATAGGGGAAGGCTGAGGAGATGAAGATCGTTTGGTATGCTTTTGTGGAGAGGATTGTGGATGTGGAGAAGATTCT
>NC_021165.2:53480370-53480807 GCF_000331145.2 Cicer arietinum
TGAGGATTTGGGAGATTTTTTCGAGCAAGAAATTGAGCAATAGTGATTGTGTTTTTGGTTCTCATGGGTTTAGTTGGTGGTTTTGGTTGAGAGAGTGGTTCTTTTTGGTTTGTGGAAGGGGAAACGATGTCATTTAACGATCTCCGTTTTTGATGGGGAGGAGTTGAGTGCGAAGGTTCATAAGATAAGGCCGACTTTGAGGGTGTCGAAGGGTTAGTAGTTGTTGATGGAATTTGTGGTGGTGGTGTTGGTACTGTGGGCGTCGTGTTTCTTTGTGGTTCAGTTTGTGTTGGTGATTTTGCTACTGGGGGACACGAATCAGAAGAGTCATCACTCTCAGAGTCTGAAATGATGAAATAAAATGGTTTAGGGTTCATGAATTTCGACGTACCAATACCAGACTGGACACGCATGGAGCAGCATGGAGGAGTGATTCT
>NC_021165.2:53482970-53484716 GCF_000331145.2 Cicer arietinum
TATCCAAGATTGATCAGTAATAGCATCTTTGATTGACTTTGGTTCAATCTGAGATATCATTGCCATGTTGTCGTCATCATTCTTGAATGATCTTTTGGTTCGGATTCCATCAGCCGTGTCTCCAATGATCTGAGTTTGAGGATGATCTCCAATAGTTTTCCAGCTTTTTGGTGGAGAATGAAACGGAGATTGTTTATCAATCTCTGTTTTCTGCAGACTTGTTTCCTGTTGTGTTTCATTTTGAGTTTCTTCTTCCTCATCCTTTTTACTTATATCTAAGTCATCAAACTCATCAAATAATATATGCATACTAATTTCAACAACATTAGTTCTTAAATTGAACACCTTATAACCTTTAGATTCGGTTGAGTATCCAAGAAAGATTGCTTTATCGGATTTTGCATCAAATTTTCCAATAAGATCTTTGTTGTTTAGAATGTAACAATAACAACCAAAAATATGAAAGTAAGAAATGTTTGGTTTTCTGTTTTTCCAGATTTCGTATGGAGTTTTGTTGATGATTTTTCTGATAGATACACGATTCAAGATATAGCAAGAAGTGTTTATGGCTTCTGCCCAAAAATACCTTTCAACATTTGATTCTTCTAAAATAGTTCTTGCCATTTCTTGTAGTGTTCTATTTTTTCTTTCAACAACTCCATTTTGTTGTGGAGTTCTTGCACATGAAAGATTGTGAGATATACCAAGTTCATATAAAAACGCTTTTGAATGAGGCATTTATGAATTCTCCTCCATGATCACTCCTTACAGAGATGATGATGGAGTCCTTTTCATTCTGCACCTTTTTACAAAATGTTTTGAATGATTCAAATGCATCATCTTTTTGTTTTAAAAACAGAACCCCTGTAAATCTTGAGAAATCATCAACAATAACAAAACCATATTTCATTCCTCCTAGACTTGTTGTTTTGACATGCCCGAATAAATCTATGTGAAGTAGTTCAAGAGTTCTTTTTGTTGTTACAAAATCTTTTGTATGAAAGCTGCTCTTGACTTGCTTACCTTTTGCACAAGCTTCACAAATTTTATCTTTCTCAAAATTAAGTTTTGGTAAGCCTCTAACAAGATCAAGTTTGGAGATTTTTGAAATCGTTTTCATGCTGATATGTCCAGCCCTTTTATGCCAGATCCATTTATCTTAATTGATTGATATAAAGCATGATTCATCAGGTAATTCTTCAAGATATAACACATATAAATTTTTCTTTTGCTTCCCAGGAAACAGAATTTTTCCAGTTTTGGCTTTCTTGATTTCACATACCTTTGGCTTGAAAACGACTTCGCATCCATTGTCGCATAACTGACTTATGCTTAATAAATTGTGTTTTAATCCTTCCACGTATTGAACATCATTTATTTGAGCAGAGTTTGTCTTACCAATGGTTCCATTACCCTTAATTTGAGCTTGATCATCATTTCCAAATGTGACCGAACCACCATCCTTCTTGCTGAAGGTTATGAAGCAATTTTTATCTCCTGTCATGTGCCTTGAACAGCCACTGTCCAAGAACCAAGGCTTTCTCTTTGTATTTTGAAAACCAACCTGCAGGTGATATCATTTCAGTCTTAGGTACCCACTTTGTTTTGGGTCCTTGAGAGTTAGTTTTTAAGTGGTATATCATTCTCGTTTTGGAAACAGCTGTGTTGTTAGTTGTTGATTTTGAAATGGGTTTAACAACATAGGATTTAGAGGATTTGAACTTTGGTTTAAAAGAGTTTTTGAAA